>NW_028270181.1:30815930-31022222 GCF_037043375.1 Chiloscyllium plagiosum
GAGGGAGCAGATTGGAAGGGCTGATCTCTTGCTCCTCCTCCTAGCTTTTATGTTCTTCTATTATGTCTGGAGTGAGCACAAAGGTGACACTGGAAACCTGAAGATTAGATTAGATTAGATTCCCTACAGTGTGGACAGGCTCTTCAGCCCAACAAGTCCATATCGACCCTCCGAAGAGTAACCCACCCAGACCTGTTTCCCTCTGACTAATGCATCTAACACTACGGGCAATTTAGCACGGCCAATTCACCTGACCTGCACATCTTTGGATTGTGGGAGAAAACCGGAGCACCCAGAGGAAACCCACGCAGACACGGGGAGAATGTGCAAACTCCACACATACAGTTGCCTGAGGCTGGAATTGAACCTGGGTCCCTGGCACTGTGAGGCAGCAGTGCTAACCACTGAGCCACTGTGCTGTATTAATGTCATGAGACACTCCCCTTCCACAATATATTGCATAATATGTTGCTTCTCCATGTGCAACTGGGAGTAGCAGATGAGCCATAAGCACTGCGTGTTTGGAGAAGACAAATTTCTGCTTGCTCCAGTCAGCTCCATGGCTTCTTCCTCGAAAGACGTTTGGATCCTAATGTCGCATATTACTCCCGGGTCTGAGTGAATTTGTATTTATTCCCCTGTAGGTAAACTGCAGCATTCCAAGATATGGCGATGGGCTCAGAAGTAGCTTCTCAGAATTCTCAGCTACAGATTTTCCTATGGCTCTCCACCCTGGAGGCTCCCAGCCTGTATTCCTGATGAAGGGCTTTTGCCCGAAACGCCGATTTTCCTGCTCCTCGGATGCTGCCTGAACAGCTGTGCCTTTCTAGCACCACTCTAATTTTGACTCTGGTTTCCAGCAGTTTCGGCCTCTGTCTTTACTGGCAGGAGGAATCTGCTGTGGTGTTTTGAACAGTTAAAGCTGTTAAATGCACAATCTTCTTGCTCTGGGAGAATTAGCATTGCTTACAAAAATGGCAAGTGTCATGCCATCTGTGTGATTGAGACATCTCTTGACCTCACCAAAACCAGACACCTTTTACTTTTGTCTCTTTCCTCTCCAATTCCTTGCTGAAAGTCTATTACATCCCCCACCATTTCTTGTTCTCAAGAAAGCTCAAACACCGGTGGGTGCATTCTTCTTCAGTGTTTTCCACATTGCTTTAATCACCAAGCACAACAGTGAGACACACTACCATAGTCGTGCAACACTCAGAGCTATAAGTAGCTCACACATACTCAGCCCACACAGCATTTCGGATACAGATGCTTGCCACTTCACCTCCTTGTGCTTGCTGTCTGCAGTCACAGACTGTGCTCGAGACTGTGACTTCAAGTCGGCCCTGGCACACAGCCTGGCAAAGCACCAGCAGCTCATTCAGCCTTTTTCAGCAATGCAGCCAGTGGTCTGTGCTGCTACCTCAGTCCAGGCCACCTCCGATGGGTGGGCTAGCCCCCTGCTACCATCCTGGGGAAAGGGAACATTGCCCTTTGTCCAATAGCCTGGAAAACCTCCAGCAAAATGTTGTTAAACCATGGGGCCCCTGTCAGTCATGGCTGCACATTCTCCAGCGGCAAGGGGAGGGTGTGAGCAAGGTGGGGAGGAGGGGGTTGGTAAACATCGTATATCTAAGACAGAGGTGAGGAGGGAATTTCTCCTTTCACAGAGTTGTGAATCTGTGGAACTCTTTACCATGCAGGGCTGTTGAGGCTGGGTCATTAAGAATATTCAAGGCTGCCAGAGTGATTTTCAATCAGTGAGGGAAACATGGAGTTGAGGCTTATCAGATCAGCCATGAATGGGGAAGCAGACTCGATGGGCTGAATGACCTATCCTTACTCCTTTAAATTATATGCCGATTCCCTCCAGCAAGTGGAAATCCCATTCAGAGAGTCTGCTAGGGTCCTTGTGTTCAACTGTCTGGAGTGGGAAGTGAAAGCAACACATTCAGGTTCAGAAGTGAGAGTGCTCCCAACTGAGCCATGGCTGACACCAGCCCGACACAGCCTGTTGGTGATGACAAGCCTTCTCATTTTCCCTCTAATTCTTTCATAAATTAGGTCAGGTGAATTGGCCATTCTAAATTGCTCATACTGTTAGGTGCATTAGTCAGAGGGAAATGGGTCTGGGTGGGTTACTCTTCGGAGGGTCGGTGTGGACTTGTTGGGCCGAAGGGCCTGTTTCCACACTGTAGGGAATCTAATCCATGACCTTAATGTCCCAGCTGCCAGAGGGAATCTTTTCTCTCATTTGTTTAGGAACAGGAGTAGGCCATTTGGCCCTTTGAACCTCATAGAACATAGAACATAGAAGAATACAGCGCAGTACAGGCCCTTCGGCCCTCGATGTTGCGCCGATCCAAGCCCACCTAACCTACACTAGCCCACTATCCTCCATATGCCTATCCAATGCCCGCTTAAATGCCCATAATGAGGGAGAGTCCATTCAATCTGATCATCTGTCATTCAATCTGATCATGGCTGATCGCCCAGCTCAGTCCCTTGTTCCTGCTTTCGCCCCAAAGCCTTTGATCCATTTAAGCCTAAGAACTATATCTAACTCCTTGAAAATGTTCAATATTTTGGCATCAACAATTTTCTGTGGCACAGAATACTGACCCATCACAATCACTTCCTACCTGCACTCACCTATCGCCTTCCCGCCGACCTTCCCCCTAGCCCGACCGCCCCATTTATCTCTCAACCCCCCCCTTCCCCTTCCACATTCCTGATGAAGGGCTTATGCCCAAAACGTCGACTCTGAACGCAGATTCAAGACCAGCATCTTTCCTGCTGTTATCAGACTTTTGAATGGAACTCTCAAATGTTAATTCTGATTTCTCACTGCACCTTCATTGCAGTTATAACACTGCATTCTTTTTTGCTACCCCAATGCACATTGTATGCTATGATCTGCTTGTATAGCACGCAAAACAACACTTTTCACTGCATCTTGGTATCTTGGTACAACAATCATACAAACTTGTAAGACCTTCATTTCACAGCTGCAATGACAAAAAGTGATTAAGCTGGAAAAGTTCATAACTGTGTACACAACCCAGCGTGCTTCCTTCACCTTTATTCAAAGAGTAACTCAGGACTGGAACAAACTTGCACAAATCTTAATCATCATGTCATCTAAGGATTAATTTAAGGAAAATCTGTTGGACTTTTTTAATGAATTCAATCATCTGTCCATCTCACTGCCCAGCTCCCTGAAAAACCCACACCAAGAATCAGAACACAATGGAGAATCCAAAATTGGAGTGCCCCTAAGGATATGGTATGAACGCTGAAGGAGGTGACTAGATTAGCTTAGATTCCCTACAGTGCGGTAACAAGCCCTTCGGCCCAACCAGTCCACACCGACCCTCAGTAAGAGTAATCCACACAGACCCATTTCCCTCTGACTAGCACCTAGAACTATGGGCAATTTAACCTGCACACTTTTGGACTGTGGGAGGAAACCGGAGCACCCTGAGAAAACCCACACAGACATGGGAAGAATGTGCAAACTCCACACAGACAGCTGCCCAAGGCTGGAATTGAACCTGGGACCCCGGTGCTGTGAGGCAGCAGTGCTAACCACTGAGCCATTATGCCGCCCCAGCAGGGACTCTGGACTCTGTCAATCCATAGAATTTCTGCAGGATGGGAATAAATTTAACAAGCTCACCAAGTAAGACAAGGTTAGATGCCCTGACCCTCATACAGATTCTTTATCTGGATAATCTCCTTCCTTCAGGACCTAGAAAAGTCAGAGGTAAATGTGGGAGTTCAAGGGTTGACCCAGAGTGTACGGACTCCAATCTCTCCCATGAAAGCAAAGATGTTGGATGATCATCATCACACTCTCATGAGGTCACCAAGAAACATCTCAGAACCTTGAATGCAAGATCAAGGAATCAGATCTATCTATGCTAATGTTGATTGTCAGTCCCTCCATTACTTTTCCACTCAACCTCAGTAAGCTCTGAACCCACTGAGATCTCTGTGCTCCTCCAATTCTGATCTCTTGTACATCTCCAACTTTCATTGTTCCATTAGGCTGGCCTTGCCTTCCAAGATTTATTTTTAAACAACCAGTTCAGAAATGTTATGGTACACCCCTGGAGCAGGTGGGACTTCTGATTCAAAGTATGACATTACCATAGTGGGCGATATGGTGGCTCAGTGGCTAGCACTGCTGCCTCATAGCACCAGGGACCCGGCTTCGATTGCCACCTCGCGCGACAGTCTGCGTGGAGTTTGCACGTTCTCCCCATGTCTGCGTGGGATTCCAATAGGTGCTCTGTTTTTCTCCCACAGTCCAAAGATATGGAGGTTAGGTGGATTGGCCATGCTAAATTATTCATAGTGTCCAGCGATATACAGGCTAGGTGGATTAGCCATGGGAAATGTAGGCTTACCTGAGGGTGAGTCTGGGTGGGATACTCTTTGGAGGGTCGGTGTGGACTCAATGAGCCAGATGGCCTGCTTCCACACTGTAGGGATTCTACATACAAGAGCTCCCTTCAATTGTCTAGACACTAAGTAATGTACGTTTCTCTGCTTATTTATCTCTGCTTCCTCCTTCAAGATACTCCTTCAACATATCTTTCTGAGCAATGTTTTGGTTACTTGCTCTTAATATCTGCTTCTGTTGCATGAGCATTAGGTGATGGTGTTGTGATAGATCTCCTAGACGAGTAACCCAGGTTAATGTTCTGGGGACAAGGGTTTAAATGCAATTAATAAGTCTGAAATAGAAAATTAGCTTCAGTGATGGTGAAACTATCATCTTTTGCTGTAAAAACCCATCTGGTTCACTAATGTATTTCAGGGAAGGAAATCTGCCGTCCTTAACTGGTCTGGCCTACATGCGACTCCAGAGCCATCGCAATAGGGTTGAAGCTGAACTGCATTTCTACAATGGCCTAATGTGACAGCCATGAAAAAATAAATTTGGTTCAATCCTTATTTGTGACACCTTTTCATTCCCTTCTGTGCTGCTATACACTGAGCAATTCTGTAATGATATGTAAAAGGAGCTTGAACTCCTTTTACATGTGCCATTGTAGTAATGCTGAGTGTCAGGCCTGTATGTAGTGTCCCAGGTACACAGCCTCACTTCAGAAACCAACTCTCCACATTCAGGTGGCTACAATAGATTTATTTCTTCCCCAACGCATTGGAACACTGAAGCAGACAATATGCAGAATGAGCCAACACATCCTCCTGAATGTCAAACAGCGTTACCGTGGCTACACCACAACATGAAGGAAATTAGTTGCCTTTATCTTTCTGTCTCAAGTTTTTTTTCAACTTGTCCATTTGTCAATGAGCAATATGACCTTGACCATGAGCTGATGGAGTAAAACAGCAACATGTTGCCCCTCTCTGTAACCTTAGCAATCTCTCAGGAATACCTTCTGTTTCCAACAGATTGCACACTGGATCGCCAGTATTCCCTACGTGCTGTCAATTAAATCCACTTACCTACAGGCAGCTGGTACTTATCCCTTTTCTAATCGTTAAATTAAACATCATGTTGATTTACCTGTAAACTAATTCCGAGGCTATTGCCAACGACTGTTTCAAGTGCCATCTGTTGAGGAACTAACGTACAGCTGCTTGCAACATTTTCCTCCTCACCTTCACCCAGCCACAGGCTTTCAACACTTCCCTTCACAACCATCGCATCAAAGAGCAATTTTGATAATTGATCATTTTCATAAGGTTCACTTACACCTCCCACCTGCATCCACTCTTTCTGAGACAACACACTCCAGAAGCTGAGATTGCCAGTGCATCTGCTCATCTCTGAGTCCCGATCGATGCAACTGGCTATTTGACTGTGGAAGGTGGCCTCACCTAATGTCCACTCACTCGTGTTCCAGCAGTCAATAAGGAGGTCCATCCCTGGGTGAATTTTCAGCCTCTAGCCCAGTGAATAACTGCAGAGGCCCACAGCTAGTGCCCAGACAGAGCTCAGTGAGCTTGATACTGGCCAACAACCAGGTCTTGTGCCAACTTGCCCACCAACTCCAGCCAATGATACGTGCCACACTGTTGAAGGAGCAGGGCAGAACTTAATAGAAGACAATAGTAACGTCCTTAGTTCTGTACACTCTCATGAGATGAACAAGGTAAACATCCACAATCACCTGTGCCTCAAAGTTTTCTAATTTCCCATACCTGTTCTCCTCTTGTTGCTGAACTCAGATTGTCCAAAAGGGGAAAGAGGCAAACTCCATCAAATGGGGATTTTAACACATTCAATTCCCAGTCTTTAACAGCAGCAAGCAAGTGACTTCAAATATTTATCAGCTCTCACAAATTATTTAGGCAAGTCACAGGTGTACGTTTACTCAGTGAATGTGGTGCTGCATTATCTCCTGCTGCACATATCAAATACCAAATTGCACAAAGAACTCTTAGCCTCTCTGTGTAAACCTGTGAGCAGATCAAGGTTAGGGGAAATGAGGTGCCTGCCTCACCTCAACACTCTCAGTTAGGGATATCTCGCCCCCTCAGAAACACATTCCAGAGGGCTGCCTAAAAGCTGTTCCAAGGGAAAGAAAATTGTTGCTTGGCAGCACAGAGCTGAGTATTACTGAGAGAGGCAACATCCAAAGTTTTACATCTTGCACTCATCACGACAGAATCGCAAGAATACCATTATTCAATCAGCACCGTGTGAGAGAAGGCTGCTAAATCATGAACTCTAACTGGCAGAGGTATTGCCATGGAGAGTGCACCAGGAAATAGTTCAACAAAGAACAAAGAACAATGCAGCACAGGAACAGGCCCTTCGGCCCTCCAAGCCTGCACCAACACATTTTGCCCTTCCACATTAATACTGTCTTCACCTATGGGATTCGTAACACTCTATTCCCTTCCTATTCATATATTCATCCAGGTGTTTCTTGAATGCTTCCACCCCCTCCTCTGGCAGTGTGTTCCAGGCACTCATCACCCTTTGTGTGAAAAACTTGCTTCGCACATCTCTTTTAAACTTCCCCTTGCACCTTGAGTCTGTATCACCTAGTACTTGACCCCTACACCCTGGAAAAAGCCTTATACCTTCCATTCTATCCACGTTGTTCACAATCTTATAAACTTCTATCAGGTCACCCCTCTACCCTCTGCGTTCCAGTGAAGATAAATCCAAATGAAGTAGACATAGCCCTGAAGTTAAATCAATAAGAGCAAATGTAGATGTTAAAATAAATGCTGAAGGTTCTCAGTTCAGATTTCCAACTTTTCTCGTATTAGTGTCGCATTGTTGTAGGGTCAATACTGAGGGAGTTCTACTGCACTATCAGAGGGATTTTTCTTCTGTATTCATTCATGGGGTGTAGACGTCACTAGCTAGAAATACCAAAAGGGCAGTTAAGAATCAGCCACATGTAGGCCAGACCAGTTAAGGATTCCAGTTTCTCTCCGTAAAGGATATTAGTGAACGAGATAGGTTTTTCCAATATTCAATTCATGGTCATAATCAGACTCTTAATGAGAGATTTTTTTAAAAATTCAATTTCCACTATCTCCCACAGTGGAGTTCAAACCCAGGCCCTCAGAATATTAGCTAGATCTTTGGATTACAGTCCAGTAATAATACCACAAGACCATCACCTCCCCCTGGATTGTACTAAAGGAGTACTGCCTCGAGGTTAATGCTGAGGGAGGACTGTAATTGCACTGTCGTAAGTTCAGTAATGAGGGAGCATTATACTGGGGAGTGATGGCACTGTTGGAACATTCAGTACGTTCAGACTCCTGGACTGTCAGAGAAATAGAACTGAGGGATGCTGCACTGTCAGAGGCTGTGTACTAAGGAAACTGTGCTTTGGGGAGTACTGCACTGTCAGAGGTTGAGTACTAAAGAACCCATGGACTGGGGAGTACTGCACTGTCAGAGGCTGAGTACTAAGGAAAAGGTGCATTGGACGGTAGAACATAGAACATAGAACATTACAGCGCAGTACAGGCCCTTCGGCCCTCGATATTGTGCTGACCTGAATTAATCTGAAGCCCATTTAACCTACACTATTCCATTATCGTCCATATGTGTATCCAATGACCATTTATATGCCCTTAAAATTGACGAGTTTACAATTGTTACAGGCAGTGTGTTCCATGCCCCTACTACTCTCTGAGTAAAGAAACTACCTCTGCCATCTGTCCTGTATCTAACACCCTCAATTTAAAACTATGTCCTCTCATGTTAGCCACCACCATCCGAGGAAAGTCTCTCAAGGTCCACCCTATCTAACCCTCTGATTATCTTGTATGTCTCAATTAAGTCACCTCTCAATCTTCTCTCTAGTGAAAACAGCCTCAAGTCCCTCAGCCATTCCTCATAAGACCTTCCCTCCATACCAGGCAACAACCTAGTAAATCTGCTTTGAACCCTTTCCAATGCTTCCAAATCCTTCCTATAATGCGGTGACCAGAACAGTACGCAATATTCCAAGTGTAGCTGCACCAGAGTTTTGTACAGCTGTAGCATAACCTTGTGGCTCCAAAACTCAATCCCTCTACCAATAAAAGCTAACATACCGTATGCCTTCTTAACAACCCTATCAACCTGGGTGGCAACTTTCAGGGATCTATGTACATAGACACCAAGATCTCTCTGCTAATCTACACTACCAAGAATCTTACCATTAGCCCAGTACTCTTTATTCCTGTTTCTCCTTCCAAAGTGAATCACCTCATACTTTTCCACATTAAACTCCATTTTCCACCTCTCAGCGCAGCTCTGCAGCTTATCTATGTCCCTCTGTAACCTGCAACATCCTTCCGCACTGTCCAAAATTCCACCAACCTTAGTGTCATCCGCAAATTTACTAACCAATCCTTCTACGCCCTCATCTAGGTTGTTTATAAAAATGACAAACAGCAGTGGCCCCAGAATAGATCCTTGTGGCACACTACTAGTAACTGAACTCCAGGATGAACATTTCCCATCAACCACCACCCTCTGTCTTCTTTCAGCTAGCCAATGTTTTATCCAAATCGCTAAATCACCCTCAATCCCATGCCTCCGTATTTTCTGCAATAGCCTACCGTGGGGAACCTTATCAAACGTCTTCCTGAAATCCATTTACACCACGCTCGACCGCTTTACCCTCATCCGCCTGTTTGATCACCTTCTCAAAGAACTCAATAAGGTTTGTGAGGCACGACCTGCCCTTCACGAAACCATCTTGACTATCCCTAATCAACTTATTCCTCTCTAGATAATTATAAATCCTATCTCTTATAACCTTTTCCAATACTTTACCCACAACCAAAGTAAGAATCACTATAATTACCAGGGTTGTCTCTACTCCCCTTCTTGAACAGTACTGCACTGTCAGAATGCGAGTACTGAAGTGGAGCACTGTACTGGGAAATGCTAACCTGTCCGAGAGTTAGCACTGAGGAATGCTGCATTGTTGGGAGGTGAGTACTGAGGAACCTATGCACTGGGGAGTGTTGCAGTGTTGAGGTCAGTACTGAAGAAGAGCTACACTCGGGAGTGCTGCACCATCAGAGGCTCAGCACTGAGGGAGAGCACTATACTAGAGAATGCATACTATCAGAGAGTTAGCACATAGGAATGCTGCATTGTTGAAGGGAAGTATGAAAAGGATGCATCATTAACATATTGTCTTTTGGATGAATAGTTGAAAATAGGCCCTGGGTAGCACCTGAATGTAGCACATGAAGTCAAAGGACTGTCGAGAGGGTAAATAAGGTGGGAGGATGCACATTAACTGAACCTGTCTGATACTACTTCTATTGATCATCAAGCTTGATTTCTTTCTGCACCGTTGGTGGTCAGACCCTCAGTCAGCTGCACCCCCAAATTTACTCAGCCACCTCTCTGCCTCTCTAACTTTCTCCCCTCTGAAACGCACCTTAAAATGACCCCTTTGATAAAGTATTTGCTTACTTGTCTTAGACGTGCCCATGTGACTCACTGTTGAATTTTGTTTGTTAATGCCCGGAGAGGTACCTTGGGATCATTATATAGTAAAGGCACTATATGAATGCATAAGAACATACAAATTAAGAACAGGAGTAGGCCATTTGGCCCATTGAGCCTGCTGTGCCATTTAATAGGATCATAGCTGTTCTAAATGCCACTTTCCAGTGTGACCCTGTAATCGTTGATTCCCTCATCCATCAAAAATCTAACTAACTAACATTGAATATATTCAATGATCCAGCATTTTCCCTGGGGAAGAGAATTCCAAAGATTAATCACTTCCTGAGTGAAGACATGAAGGAAAAATTACTTGTGAATTCCCACAATGCTCCAATCAACTTGTTATCTGACTCCAGACACAAAGCCCCTGGAGGGTTGCCTGCAGTCCCAGCAGTAGCCATCATTCTCGAGGGCGCTGCTGGGACTGACAAGCTGCACTTTGTCTCCTATATACATAATTCCCAGAAGGGATGTCTTTTCCCATGTGGTAGCACAACTCTTAACTTGAGCTAAACACCAGCAACGATTGCCTTGCAATCAGAGAGGACATCCCTACCACGTGAAAGCAGACTTCACACCCCTCCGCCCTCCCACCACCCACGTCTTGATGGCCCAGCCCTGGGGGAAGGATGCAGGGGACAACACCTCACTGTCAAATTCTGTCCCCCAGTCTCTTATTCAATAGACAAAACATTTTTTTCCCCAGTGTCCCCGTCAGTATTTATCTCTTAACATTGTCAAAACCAATGAACTGGTCATTTATCAAATGGCTCTTCATGGGATCTTCACTGCTGCACTTGCCGCTAAGACAGCAGATGCCTATATCTCAAAAGCATTCATTGCTGCGAAGGTGTTTTGGAACATTCCTAGAATGTGAGAGGTGTTATGTAAATCCAAAAGTGCACTTTTTCCAGATTAAATAATCCTGCAAGATGGCAACACCAACAGCGTTTCAGAGTGAACATAGGAATGCCAGAGGCCATTCAGCCCCTCAAGTATGTTCTACCATTTATTCTAACGTTAGAACAAAATTAATAATGTCAGCACATTGTTGCCATCCAAGTTGATAAGGCTGTTGAGAAGGCGTACAGTGTGTTGTCTTTCATTACCGGGGGATTGAGTTTAGGAGCTGTGAGGTTATGCTGTATTCAGTCTGGTCACCTCATCATAGGAAGGATATAGAAACCTTAGAGACGGTGCAGAGAAGAATTACCAGGATGCTACCTGGACTGGAGGGCATGTCTTATGAAGAAAGGTTGAGGATACTAGGGCTTTTCTCATTGGAGAGAAGGAGGATGAGAGGTAACTTGTTAGGGGTGTACAAGATGACAGGCATAGATAGAGTGAATAGCCAGAGACTTTTCTCAGGGTGGAATTGGCTATCACAAGGCAGCACGATGGCTCACTGGTTGGCACTGCTGCCTCACAGCGCCAGAGACCCGGGTTCAATTCCCACCTCAGGCAATTGTCTGTGTGGAGTTTGCACATTCTCCCCGTGTCTGCGTGGGTTTCCTCCGGGTGCTCCGGTTTCCTCCCACAGTCCAAAAATGTGCAGGTTAGGTGAATTGGTCATGCTAAATTGCCTATAGTGTTAGGTGAAGGGGTAAATGTAAGGGGCTGGGTTGTTCTTTGGAGGGTCAGTGTGGACTTTTTGGGCCGAAGGGCCTGTTTCCACACTGTAGGTAATCTAATCCAATAATTTTAAGGTGATTGAAGGAAGGTTATGGGGAGATGTCAGAGGTAGGTTCTTTACACAGAGAGTGGGGGGCATGTGGAATGCACCCCCTGCAGTGGTAGTAGAGTCAGAGACATTTGGGACATTTAAGCGACTCTTGGATAGGCACATGGAAGATAGTACAATGAAGGGTGTGTAGGTTAGTTTAATCTTAGAGCGCGGTAAAAGGTTGGCACAACATTGAGGGCCGAAGGGCCTGTACTGTGCTGTACTATTCTATTATATGTTCTATTGTGTTTAGTTTAAGGGATATGAGTATTGACGAGCATTTGTTGCCCTCCCTAGCTGCTGGATGACTTGCTGAACCCATTTCAGAGTCAACCACATTTTTGTGTATCTGGAGTCACATGAAGGCCTGCCTGTGTAAGAATGGCAGATTTCCTTCCCTCAAGGATATTAGTGAACCATATGAGTTTTTACATCAATCAACAATAGCCTTGCTTTCAAATCCAGGTTCTTTTTTATGAAATGGACTTTGAATTTGATCCCATGCTCCCAGAGCCTTCACGTGGGCCTCTGGATAATTAATTCAGCCACATTATCATGACAATACCATTTCTCCCTGAGCAGAGACTGCTAAAATTACAACTAAAAATACAAAAACTATAGTATGACTGTTCCTTTATGTTAGATGTTGATTAATGCAGCCCTGACCAAGAGGAAAAATAGCTGAGTGAATGCAAATGAGTTTAAAGACTTAAAAGCAGCCAATCCGAGGCAAGGAGTTTCTGAGTCCTAAAGACATCTACTCGTCAGTGGATACAACGATAAGATGGAAGTCCCTTTCCTTTTGTTTCTCACAGTGGAGGGACGCAAGGGCAGGTTGGTGGATTTCAGAAGTTACTCCCTATCCCGCGCTAATCCGTGTCTCCGATTGCCTCCACATTGAGGTAATTGGACACCCTCCCAGCCCTCCACCAACTCAACAGACACGTAACACTGGTTACTAAGTCCAGAAACCAGACACTTTCCTCATCCACTTGAAGATATAGCAATTCAGGGCCCTGAAGTGCTCAGTAATTAACCACAGTGGCTCAGTGGTTAGCACTGCTGCCTCACAGCGCCAGAAACACGGGTTTGATTCCAGCCTTGGGCCTGTCTGTGTGGAGTTTGCGCATCCTCCCCGTGTCTGCGTGGGTTTTCTCCATGTGCTCCAATTTCCTCCCACAATCCAAAGATGTACAGGTTAGGTGAGTTGACCGTAATAAATTTCCCCATTGTGTTCAGGGATGTGCAGGCGTAAGTCAGGGGAAAATGTAGAGCAATAGGTTAGGGGAATGGGTCTGGGTGGGTTGCTATTCAGAGGGTCGGTGTGAACTTGTTGGGCCAAATGACCTGTTTCCACACTGTAGGGATTCTATGATAATTCTATGACTTTAAAGCCTTGACAGATAGCAGGTCGAGAAAGTTCCTAGTGGTCCTTCTCTCACCCAAGGAGGTGCAAGAATGGGGCGAGTATCTGCCCAGGGCCAATTCAACCAATTACTTCCCCATCTTACCACCTACAGGAAAGGGAAACTTCCACCTTGTCTATTACTTCAAATATCCATCCTCTCCATGTCACCCTAAGACAGCCACCCTCTCATTAAGAGACTGAGTAAGTTGGGTTGATTCTCTCCAAGGTTTCGAAGAATGAGAGGCGGTCTCATAGATTCATAGAGTCCCACAGCACAGAGACAGGATCTTCACCCAAACTGGTCCATGCCGACCAAAACATCCATCCACATTAACCTCATTTCCCTGCACTTGACTCATAGTCTTTGCAACCTTTCTTATCCATGTATTTGTCCAAATGCTTTTTTAACTGTTGTTAGCACACCCACCTCAATCACTTCCGCTGACAGCTCATTCCATATGCGTACCCCCTCTGTGTAAAAACGTTGCCTCCCAGGTTCCCTTTTATTCTAGCCCCTCTAACCTCAAACTGATGCCCTTTAGTCCTCAATTCTCCAACTCTGGGAAAAAGACTGAAGCCATTCACCCTATCCATGCCTCTCATGGTCTTATACACTTATATAAGATTAGATTAGATTACTTACAGTGTGGAAACAGGCCCTTCGGCCCAACAAGTCCACACCGACCCGCCGAAGCGCAACCCACCCATACCCCTACATTTACCCCTTTAACGTAACACTACGGGCAATTTAGCATGGCCAATTCACCTGACCTGCACATCTTTTGTGACTGTGGGAGGAAACCGGAGCACCCGGAGGAAACCCACGCAGACACGGGGAGAATGTGCAAACTCCACACAGTCAGTCACCTGAGTCGGGAATTGAACCCGGGTCTCTGGCGCTGTGAGGCAGCAGTGCTAACCACTGTGCCACCGTGCCGCCCATAAGATCCTGCATCAGTCTCCTATAATCTCAAGAAAAGAGTCCTAGCTTGTCCAATCTCTCTTTATTACTTAGACTGTTGAGTCCTTGCAATATCCTTACAAATTTCTTCTGCACTCTTTCCAGTTTAATAACGTCCTTCCTATAACTAGGTAACCAAAGTGAACACAATACTCCAAATGCAGCCTCACCAACATCCTGCAACATAACTTCCCAACTTCTACACTCAATGCCCTGACTGGTGAAGGCCAGTGTGCCAACAGCCTCCTTCACTGCCCTGTCTACCTGTGACTCCACTTTCAGAGAACCGTGCACCTGAACTCCAAGGACCCTCTGTTCCACTACACTCCCTAAGGCCCTACCATTCAGCATGAGACTCCTACTTGATTTGACTTTTCAAAATGCAAGACCTCACACTTATCTATATTAAACTCCATTTGCATTTCAACATCCTGATGTAATTTCTGATAAACTCACTGTCCACAATACCTCCTATTTTAGTGTCATCTGCAAACTTACTAAATCATGCCAGGTACATGTAATCCAAATCATTGATATAGATAACAAACAGCAATGGGCCCAGCACCGACCCCTGAGGCACTCCACTAGTCACAGGCCTCCAGTCTGACAAGCATCCTTCCATTATTACCCTCTGCTTCCTACCATCAAGCCAATTGTGTATCCAATTTGCCAGCTCCCCCTGGATTCCACGTGATCAAACCTTCCAGAGCAGCCTACCATGTGGAACCTTATCAAAGGCCTTACTGAAATCCATATAGAGTATGTCTACCGCCCTGCCCTCGTCAACCTTCCTAGTCACTTCATCAAAGAATTCTCACTGAAACATTTACGATTCTAAAGGTGTTTGAGAGTGTTGATGCTGAGAAATTGTCTCCCAAGGTCAAGGAAACTAAAACAGAAGGACACAGGCTCAGAATTAGAAGCAAATCATTGAGGGCTCTGATGAAGAGAAACTATATCACTCAGAGGGTTGTGAATATTTGGAATTCTGTTCTCCGTGGACGCTTCGTTTTTGAGTAAATGTAAGGCCAGAATAGATGGATTTCTGTTCTTTCAGAGAATTGTGGGATATGAAGAGAGGGCAGGCAAGTGGAGGTGAAGCCCCAGACCAACCAGCCATGAATGTACTGATTGACAGAGCAGGCTCAACAAGACACATCCTTATTGTAGCAGGTTCCACAATGTACTGACAGTGGACATAATGGTGTTTAAGTTCCAGTTGAGGGCAGCTTACTCAACAAAGACACAGCATCAAACTCTCAGCCCTTCTTGATCTGGGTATCTATTTTTCTCTCCATTTGACCGGTGTTAATGAGGAAGTCCTGGCCTCAAAATGATACAGTATGAGACATATAAGATAAGCAGAGGATTAGATAATTTGGACAGTGAGAGTCTTTTTCCTCAGATGGCGATGGCTAGCACAAGGGGACATAGCTTTAAATTGAGGGGTGATAGATATAAGATAGATGTCAGAGGTAGTTGCTTTACTCAGAGAGTGGTGGGGTAAGGAACGCACTGCCTGCAACAGTAGTAGATTTGCCAACTTTAAGGGCATTTAAATGGTCATTGGATAGGCATATGGACAAGAATGGAATAGTGTAGGTTAGATGGGCTTCAGATCAGTATCACAGGTCAGCCCAACATCGAGGGCTGAAGGGCCTGTACTGCGCTGTGATGATCTGTGTCCTACGTTCTAAAACAGAGTCAGGCCCTGATGATGATCTCACTGCCATGTGACACAGAACATAGAAAAGAACAGAACAGCACAGTACAGGTCCTTCCGCCCACAATGTTGTGCTGAGCATTTATCTTAATCTAAGATTAACCTAACCTTCACACCCCTCAATTTACTGCCGTCCATGTGCTTGTTCAGCAGTCACTTAAAAGTCCCTAACGTCTCTGACTCTACTACTATTACTAGCAGTGCATTCCACACATCCACAACTTTCTGCGTTGAAATTGACCTCCCATTGGGTGTCTGAAACACTCAGCTGTCTCAGGCATTGGACCCTCTTTAACATAGGATTTGAGAACCATGAGGTAAATAAGACCCCTTTTGTCATTTGGAGGGCAGAGCTGGTGAGAGCTTGCTCTGTTCCCACTCCAGCCCCTTCCAAAACTATTTCTGTGGGTCACGCACTTGATCAAGAGTGGCCTCCATTCCTTAGCCTTCAACTCCCCAAGACTCACAAAAATGATGACCATAGCTGTTGCCTCAGGAAATGCCCTCACATCCCCTGCGATGATGCGTTACTGTCCAAAGCAGCTGCTCTCAGCCCAAACCTAAGGCCTTGATCCCATGAGGCAGCCCTACTGGTCCATTTGTCTCTAATCACTTGCCTCCAGGAGGATGCGGAGTCTAAAACTGAGGGGAGTGAGCATGGGGTTCTTCACCTTATTTGGTGGCTTTCTCAACCAGTAACATAACTCCACTCAGACTGGTTCAGATATCACTTAATTCAATGCAGATTAGCTGAGGTATTATTAACTAACCCAGTTTGCACTTGAGATTTCATTACACCAAAACCCTCATTACACCCAATGAAACATTTGGCAAGATAATTATTATAATTTTTGTTTCATATATACACAGGCTGTATCTGCTGCCTCAGTAACTGTACACCATCTTGAATGAACACAGGGGCACCACTCAAAGAGATGGCTTTAAGGACTGCTTGTTTCACTTTTGCAAAGAGAACTGTGATGCTTCATGTAGTTGAAATGCCTTCCTCGATTGACTGCCTAAACTCACATGCAAATAATCGACACCCTCAGCATGCACCCTTAGTGAAAGAAGTAATTTGGCAAACCAAGATCACCAGCAGGGGATTACATGTCACTCTGAGGGTACAGCAGGAAAAATAAACATGGTTTGAAAATTTATTCTTGTGAATTGTGTTTCTGCTATCAAGCTGATTGAATCTTTGAAAGGTTCACTTTTTTGTTTAGCTACTACCATGAGTGGGTTTGACTCTTTCTGGGGTACAGTTAGTGGGTGCTGACACTTTCTGAGGTACAGGTAACATGTGCTGATGGCTTCTGAGGTGCAGGGAGACTCTGAAGGCTCATTATTACAGGCCTCACCATGAGCCTAGGTTGAAATGTGCCAACTCGATCCGTACAGTGACATGGAAGTTTCAGTTGCACACTTTGGTCACACCGTGACACCATTCCTTTCCTCCTGCAGTGCTAAATCCTGATGTCAGTCTATCAGAACATTCAGTACAGTCTGTCATCCTCTTTTTCTTTCGCTTAAATATTCTTCCTTCCCATTATTCCAGCATTAACGACTGAGCCCTCCACTGCCTCAAACTACTGTCCTGAGTTTCTCCATTCTTGTAGACCATTCCTTTAGATTGTCAATTGTCACCGCATTGCTTGAGCATCCCTGTGTTCACTGTACCCCTGGTGGTATTGTGGGAATGTCATTGGAGTAGTAATCTTGATGGCTCACTGAGGGCAGGAGTTCATAGCACAGCACCAATTCAGCAATCATATCAAAATTCAATTGATCAAGATGGAACTAAGTGTTAATTTCAGCAATTGATTTGTTGTAAAAAGGCACTTAGTTCCCTAAAGTTTTTTCCAGGTGGGAAATTTGCTGCCCTTACCAGCTCTGGCCTACATTCGATACCAGACCAACAGTGATGTGTTTAATTCTTCCCTGCCCCTCGAAATGACACTCAATTAGGGATGGGCAACAAATGCTAGCTACATCCCATGAAAGAATAATCAGGTAAAAATAAACTCATTAAAGGCACTATATCAATATCACTTGTTGTTTACTCTAGATGAGACAACTGAAGTTAGGCTTTCGACAATGACATTAGCTTCCCTTGGAAATTTGTGAATGGCTGGGGGTTGAAGGGTGGAGATGGTGGGTTGGAATTCCATTTTTTTTGTAGCTCCCTCTATTATGCCTGTAACATTAATGCCTGTTCTCCCTTCTGAGCTTTGCTGTGTTATATGGGTTGGGGACAGGGAGCTGTGGGGGCAGATGCCTAATGTTGGACAGATGGTGGTACTCCTGACTGGCACTGCCTCTTCTATCCTGGCAGAGGATGCCAACCTCTTTCTGATGCTGCTGAAACACAGACTGGATTAACTAATGCTTGGGCCAAATCTCCATTTGTGCCCCAAAGGGCCACATTCTTAGGATTACATTGGCCGTGCCACACAGAAACAGGCTATTCGGCCCCACCAGTCCATGCCAGCATTTAATCTCTATTTCAGTTTTCTCCTATCTTTCCCCTTCTAAATCCATCATTGTAACGCTCTTCTCCCTCACACACTTGTCTAGTTTCCATTTAAATGCATTTCTCCTTTTCACTTTAATCATTCCTTTTGGGAGTAACTCCCCCATTCTCACCACTCTTGTTTCTCCTGGATTCGCAAATGGGGATTTCCTGAGGGCTACATATTCCCTCTGCATCCACCCTCTTAACATTTTAAAGTCACTCTTCAGGGAAAGAGAGTGTCACCTTGTCAATCCTTGATGAATGTGTAAAGCTGCACATTCCCAGTGTCATTCCTTATAAATCTTCTTTGCAGCCTCTCAAGTGCCTCTGCATCACTTTAATAATATGATGTGCACGAACCAAAAACAAAAGTGAAGTACTGCACTGCCACAGGCCCTTCGGCCCTCCAAGCCGTACTGATCATCGTGCCCTAACTAAATTAAAAACAAACCTTCTGCCTTTTTTCAGTCTGTATCCCCCTTAGAGTCTTAGAATCTTAGAATCCCTACAGTGTGGAAACAGGCCCTTCGGCCCAACAAGTCCACACCGACCCTCTGAAGAGTATCCCACCCAGATCCATTTCCCTATTACACTTTGCCTCTGATTAATGCACCTAGTCTATGCATCCCTGAACATTTTGGGCAATTTAGCATGGCCAATTCACCTAACCTGCACATGAAACTCTATTCCCTCCCTATTCATGGAACCATCCAGATGCCTCTTAAATGTCACTAATGTGCCTGCTTCTACCACCTCTTCTGGTAGACCGTCCCAGGCTCTACCCCCTCTGCATGAAAAACATCCCTCACACATCTCCCTTAAACTTACCCCCCACCCCACCCCCGCCCCCACCTTGAACCTGTGCCCCCTTGTAACTGAAACTTCAAACCTGGGAAAAAGCCTCTGACTATCCACCCTATCTATGCCTTCTCATAGTTTTGTAGACCTCTATCAGGTCTCCTCTCAGCTGCCATCTTTCCAGTGAAAACAATCCCAGTCTTTTTAACCTTT
The DNA here is from genome assembly GCF_037043375.1 of Chiloscyllium plagiosum. Taxonomy (NCBI): domain Eukaryota; kingdom Metazoa; phylum Chordata; class Chondrichthyes; order Orectolobiformes; family Hemiscylliidae; genus Chiloscyllium; species Chiloscyllium plagiosum. The sequence goes on from NW_028270181.1 coordinate 30,835,233, forward strand.
CCTTATAGCCACTGCCCTTGAGACCAGGCAACACCCTGGTGAACATTCTCAGCATTCCCTTCAAAGCTGCCACATCCTTCTGGTAGTGTGGCGACCAAAACTGCACACAATATTCCAAATGCAGCCTAACAAGGGTTTTATATCGCTGCAACATGGTTTGCCAACTCTTGTACTCCATCTCCTGGCCGACGAAGGCAAGCTTCTTAATCAACCAGGCAACCCGTGTTGCCACTTTAGGGAACCATGGACGCACAGACCTGTCCATACGTTAATGTTCCTCAGGGTTCTGCCATTCACAGTATAATTCACACGTAAATTTGATCCTCCAAAATGAATCACTTCCATCTGCCATTTCTGTACCCAAGTCGCCAATCTATCTATATCCTGTTGTATCTTTTCACAATCGTTGGCACTATCAGCGACACCACCAATCTTCGTGCCATCTGCAAACTTACTAATCAGGCCAGAACTGTACATAGTATCTACTACAGGCCAACCAGGAGCAGGAGCAAGCCGTTCAGCTTGAGCCTGCTTTGCCATTCAATATTGTCAAGGCTGATCTGGTTATAATCTAAAACCCACATTCTCACCTACCCTTGCAATCTTGCTTCACATGATTCCATCCACTTCTCCCTAAAATGATGAAAAGGACTCTACCTTGTTTTCAGAAAGGAGTTCCAAAGACTAATGACACTCTGCTGAGTCGGTAGTTAGGAAGGCAAATACAATGTTGTCATTCATTTCGAGAGGCCTAGAATATAAAAGGAGGGATGTACTTCTGAGGTTTTCTACCGTTCTGGTCAGAACACATTTAGAGTATTGTGAGCAATTTTGGGCCCCCTACCTCAAGGGGTCCAGAAGAGGTTCACGAGAATGAGCCCAGGACTGAAAGGCTTAACGTATGAGGAACGTTTGAGGACTGTGGGATTATACTTGATGGCATTTAGAAGGATGAGGGGAATCTGATTGAAACTTTCAGAATACTGAATAGCCTGGACAGACTGGATTTTGGGAAGATATTTTGATTGGTAAGAGAGATGAGGACCCAAGGGCACAGCCTTAGAGTAAAGGGAACAACCTTTAGAATCAAGATAAGGAAAAACGTCCTTAGCCAGAGATTGTGGAATTCATTGCCACAGAGGATTGTGGAGACCTTAAATTGAGTATATTTAAGACAGAGATGGACAAGTTCTTGATTGTCAAGAGGATCAAAGGTTACTGGGAGAAAGCAGGAAAATGGAATTGAAAAACCTATCAGCCATGATCGAATGGCCTAATTTCTGCTCCTATGGTCTTAAGGTTTGTCAGAACGTTTTGTTTCGCTCCATCCATTTTAAGTGGATGACCCTGTTTTTTTTAAACAGCAATCCCTGGTTCTAGATTCTTCCATAAAAGGAATCATCCTCTCCACATCCAGTCTGTCAAGGTCCTTTTGATGTGTTTCAAGCACTCTTCTTCCACCATATTTTCAGAACAATATTTGCAAAGACTAACAATTTTCTGTGAAACTCCAGTGGTTACAAGCCTAGCCTGTTCAACTTTTCCTCATAAGTCAATCCACCCCCACTCCAGGTATTAGTCCAGTAATTCTTCTCTGAAATGCTTCTTTAAATAAGGTGACTGATACTGTGCACAGTACTCCGGATATGTCTCACCAGTGCCCTGTAACACTGAAGCATAACCTCCCTACTTTCCCCTTATGACAAACAATAACATTCTATCCACTTTCCTAATTACTTGCTGTCATCTAAGTGTGATCTAACCAAGGTTTGATAGAGGTTTAGTATAACTTCCCCGCTTTACAATTGTTCCTCTCCAGAGATAAAGTTTAGTGCTTCATTTTTTTTAATAATCTTGCTCACTTGCGGTATATTTATTATGATTGATTACAGTATTTGGACTCCGAAATGCCTTTACTACTCTGCCACACTGAGACATGCATCTTTCCTGTTCCTCCTGCCAAAATGCACTATCTTCCTGTTTATCTGCATTGAACTTCATTTGATACCTACTTGCCCATTCTGCAAGCTTATTAATGCCCTGTGATGATTTGTTGCAATCCCTTTCATTATTGACCAATGTGGTGTCATCCATGAGTTTACAAATTGTGCTTTTAATTCCACAGTCCAAATCTTTAATGCAAACTATGAATAACGGGTTCAGAATAAACCAAGTTGGATCTCTTTTCATCTCAGAAATGCCTGTATTTTCATAACAAACCAATTATTTTGCTACAGATGTATGGCTCTTGCTGGTCTTGAAGGTTAAAAATGGTGACTGATTTCATTTCATTTCTGACCACTCGCCCACAGAGCCCTGTGTTGGGAAGGGTACTCGTGTGGCTGTGCATGCATTGACACATCGAATGCAGTCAATCAGTTATTCCTAGCTGATTTCATATATTTAACATTTTTTGAAAGTTGGACAGCACTATTAATTGCTTGACAATCACTCAGGGTAAATCACACTTTTTTTTAATCCATCCATGAGATGTGGGAGTCACTGGGTGGGCCAGCATTTATTGCCCATCGCTAATCACCATTGAACTGAGTGACTTGCTCAGCTATTTTAAAGAGCAGTTAAGAGTCAAACACATTGCAGTGGGTCTAGAGTCACACATAGGCCAGACCAGTTAAGTGTGGCAGATTTCCTTCCCAAAAGGGCAGTCGTGAACCAAATGGGTCTTTACAACAATAGTTACATGGGCACCACGAGACCACTTCCTTGATTCCAGATTTTCATTGAGTTCAAATTTCACAATCCACAGTGATGGGACTCTGGATTACTAGTCAAATGGCATTGACATTACCTTACCACTTCCCCTACATGAGAGGATCCCTTCTTATTTAAAAGGGTCACCCCATTCAAATGACAGATGAGATGCTGTTGGCTTACTTTTTGCAGCTGCAGATGTTAGAAGTGTTCTACTTTAATGAATTCACAGGATTTGGCCAATCACTGGCCAGCATTTATTGCCCAGATGGCCATTGCTGTGGATCTGGAGTCACATGTAGGCCACACCAGAAAAGAATAGCAGTTTCCTTCTCCAAATGAGATTAGTGAACCAGATGGGCTTTTCTAACAATCAGCAATGATTTCATGGTCTTCATCAGTCTATTATTTCCAGATTTTTATTGAATTTAAACAAATCTTTTTTAATTCATTCACAGGATGTCGACATTGCTGTCTAGGCCCCAGCATTTGTTGTCCATTCCTAATTAGTCAGAGGGCAGTTAAGAGTCAACCACATTGTTGTAGGTCTGGAGTCACATGTAGACCAGACCAGGTAAGTATGAAATACCTTAGTGAACCAGATAGGTTTTTCCAACAAGTGACAACAATTCCATGGTTATCATTAGACTCTTAGCTCCTGATTTTTAAATTGATTTCAAGTTCCACCATGGCAGACCTTGAACCCGGATCCCCAGAACATTACCTGGGTCTATGTATTGTTAGTTCAGCTATCGCTTTCCCTAATGATGGGCAGATGCACTGGTGCAACAGGCAAGGGGGAGGAAATATGGTGGGTAGTGGCGTTACAGTGTCTCCGGAACTGCAATATAAGAGGCAAATGGAGTATGCGCATGAAGAGAATTGGATATGCAAGGAGCAGGGAGCAGGGTTTTATGAGGGGAGGGCTAGGCACGGCTGGACCTGACTAGGACAGCTCTTTATGGAGTACTCCTCCACTCAGGATTCTTGGCAGTGTGGAGTAAATCTTGCCCATAGATCCCTCAAAGTTACCACCCCAGTTGATAGGGTTGTTAAGAAGGCGAATAGTGGGTTGGCTTTCATTAGCAGCAGGATTGTGTTTAAGAGCTACAAGGTTATGCTGCAGATCTGTAAAGCTCTGGTTAGTCCACACTTGGAATATTGTGTTCAATTCTGGTCGCCTCATTATAGAAAGCTTTAGAGAGGGTGCAGAGGAGATTTACCAGGATGCTGCCTGGACTGGCGGGCATGTCTTATAAAGAAAGGTTGAGGGAGCTAGAGCTTTTCTCATTGGCGAAATGAAGGATGAGAGGTGACTTGATGGAGGTGTACAAGATGATGAGGCATAGATAGAATGGCTAGCCAGAGATTTTTTCTCAGGGGGGACATGGCTATCACAAGGGGGCATAATTTTAAGGTGATTGAAGGAAGGTTTAAGAGAGATGTCAGAGATAGGGTGTGTGGAATGCACTGCCAGCGGTGGTAGTAGAGTCAGATACATTAGAGACATTTAAGTGATAGGCACATGGAAGATGGTACAAGAGTAAGATTAAAGTTCGGCATAACGTCAAGGGCCAAAGGGCCTGTACTGTGCTGTAATATTCTACGTTAAGAATCTACGTTCAATGTTTATGTTCAGATGGCTTCGTTGTGCTAAATATTTAGAAGACTTGAACTCCTGAGGTGGGAGCAGGAAGCTCAGCAAACATTTCCAAGCTTACCATCCATCCCTGTGTCTAGAAAGGAACAGAAGCTGTGTGTGAGAAGTGGAGAGATGCAGGAGTAAGAAGTGAGCTGTCTTTGCCAATATGGGAGGATTTCCAGTGAGGTAGGTAGAACCATTTGGTGTTCAAATGGTGCGCAGACCACATGTCAATGGGAAGAGGCATTGGAAGGCTGAGGATCTCAACCACATCTTCCCAGAGATTGACTGCTTGACCCAGCAGTAGCCAGGATGCTGGTATCCTGGAGGCAAACTGCCAGTGCATCCATCTTCAGAGCCCCATCTCCCCGAGAGGAGAACCAAAGGCTGACTGCTGGGATGCAAGTGAGCTTTCAGTCCACCAGGGGAATGTACACAAGTATCTGGCAAATTAGGAGGCAGTTTAAAGTTTATGATCTGCCTACCTCAAGAAGACTGAATGTGGCCCTATTATACATCTGTGAGTCCCATGCCATGCTAAAGGTAGCAGACAAAATATTAGTTCAAGGGTTATTCTGGGGAAATCAACTTGCTATTCATAGTCTTTGGTAAAAGGAGGTTTAATTGTTTTGTCACAAGTTAAAAACTTGTATTGACTGCTGGAACTGCTCCTATCTCTACAATAACAATTGACCCCTCTGCTGGTATTCTCTTTCCTCGCATTTCTGCATCTTCCTCTATCTGCTGGTATTTCCCTCTCTCTCTCTCTCTGCTGGTATTTTATCGCTGTCTGCCTGTACTTTGTGTTGTGATGCACAGTGCGGTGGTACAGGCTGCTGACTTGGTAATTACATTATCCGCAGTCACTGGGTAATGTAATGGCTCTGCCGTACATTCTCAGCATGAAACAGCACACCACAAGGATATCACAGCAAACTGTGAAAGCACATTCAGGATACCAAAGCACACAGCTTCAGCAGTGGGATCCAGATCATAGGTGCCTTCAACACGCTGCCTATATCTTTAAGAAAAATTCTCGATTGATTGGAACCTGCCAATCACAACCAGAAAATCCTATGACTAGAAAATGCTGAATTCACACATCAAATGGTGTATTGTTGACAGTAGCACAATTTGAATGCATTGTGCAGGTTAAAAATTGACAGTAAGCCTGCATGATATTACTAACTATTGCAATAAGATGGTGCCTTGGGCTGGTTGTGGAAACGACACGATCGAGATTAAATAGGAAGGAAATTTGAAAATCAAATGCCTGCAACAAATTGTACGTTGGGTCCTACCTGGTGAAGTAGCAGACGGGATTGCACAGCTGATAGATACAGCAGCTTCTCTCTCTCTCTCTCTCTTGTTTACTGACATGAACAACACACTTGGCAAGACTGTGTCGGATTCAGCCAATCAGCTGGTGTGTCCTCCCGTTCCTTGCACTCTAACTGCTGCTCCCGTGTGGGGCTGGCTCCTTCCAAACCCGTTACTCTCACCCTGAGAGGGAGATTGACAGAGAGGCGAGAGCTGAAGCATCGTTTCTGATTTCCACCGAGCACCCACCGACAGCCCAACAATGACAGCCTCCCGCCTGCTCCCCGATAGGTCAAACCGCAAGATCGATGTTTCCAGCACAACTTTTTACACCCCCGAGAGAAATTAAAACACTGACATTTAAAGAGGTTTGGTGATTTGTATTTTTATGGTCTGAGGGTACTTTTTATTCGATGTCCTTCGCCTCACAGCATTTATTGCCTATCCCTAATTTTCTAGAGGGCATTTAAGAGTTAACCACCTGGAGTCCATTGGAGGCCAGACTGGGTAAAGATGACAGTTTCCTTCATTAAAGGACATTAATGAACCAGATGGGTTTTTCCCACAATTGAAAACGGTCATCATTAGGCCAACTTTTAATTCCAGTTTGTCTTGAATTCAAATTTTGCCAGTTGCTGAGGTGGGATTTGAACCCAGGTCCCTAAGACATTGATGGTACCATTAACAGTACATTATCACCTTCCCCTATCATCCAGGCTCATCTTCATGTCCCTTCAACATCATTGTAGACTCAGACACTCAAACGTTCACAGCACAGAATGGGAGGCAATTCAGTTCATCTGCCTACGTGGGTCAACAAAGATTTGATTACATTTTCAGGTTCTTGGCTTCACAGCCCTGGAGTCTAAAGAAATGCATGTAAATATGATTAGATTAGATTAGATTACATTACTTACAGTGTGGAAACAGGCCCCTCAGCCCAACAAGCCCACATCCATTCCCCCAACATTCACCCCCTCACCTAACTTTACAGGCAATTCACCTGACCTGCACACTTTTGCTGTGGAATTTGCACAGATACAGGGAGAATGTGCAAATTCCACACAGTCAGTCGCCTGAGGCAAGAATTGAACCCAGGTCTCTGGCGCTGTGAGGCAGCAGTGCTAACCACTGTGTCACTGTGCCGCCCAGTATCGAAATACTATTAAGTGTTCCCAGAGTTTTTGACGCAATCACCCTTTTAGACAGTGAGCTCTAGACTTCGACCACCTCCTGGGTGAAACATTTTTCCTTAGTTCCCCTTTTAGCCTGTACTTCTTACCTTAATCTATACCCCCACTTGTTACCCTCTCCACTAATGGAGAAGTACCTTCCTATTCCTACACCTTTCCAAAGGAATGCCATGAGAAATTTTACAATGTATTAAATGGTGACATGCTTTTCCTCATTTTCTTTTCAGTTTATTTACCAGCTGGTGTAAAGAAAAGGTGACCCAGAAAGTCTGGTTGACTGGGTTGAAGGTCAGAGGCCATGTGATTAAAAACTCCAGGAATATGTGCAACCAAGTTGGCAACTCTGGTGTAGGAGTGCAGAGAGTTTCCTTTTCCGTTGCCTGTGGTGATGACCTTACCTGAGGCAGACACTCAAAGGTGGCTCTTTGTGAGACTAACAAGAAGAGACTAGTTAGACCAATGCATGGTTTTCCTGTAACAAACTCTACTAAGCAGCCCCTGTTGTTTCCTGAACCTAAAGCAATCTTTATACTGAGCGCAGTGTGGTGAGCTGGCAAGGATATACAACTGTGCATCCTTCCACTCCAGTCATACCTTTTCATGTGTAGCGAAAGATCTGGTCAGCAAGCAGCTCTCGCTGGGTGGAATCTCTGTCTTCAGGGTTTGGATTCCAAGGAAGGCCTGTAGGTAGCAAATTTCATGGTTCATAGTTCCTTGAAAGTGGACTCACATGTAGACAGGGTAGTGAAGAAGGTGCTTGGTCAGTGCATTGAGTATAGGAGTTGAGAGGTCATGTTGTGGCTGTACAAGACACTGGTTAGGCCACTTTTGGAATACTGCATTCAATTGTGGTCTTCCTGCTATAGGAAAGATTTTGTGAAACTTGAATGTGTTCAGAAAAGATTTGCAAGGATGTTGCCAGAGTTGGAGGATTTGAGCTATAGGGAGAGGCTGAATAGGCTGGGGTTGTTTTCCCTGAAAGAGGTTTATAAAATCATGAGGGGCATGGATAAGATAAATAGACAAGATATTTTTCCTTGGGTAGGAGAGCCCAAAACTAGACAGCATTGGTTTAAGGTGAAAGGGGAAAGATATAAAAGGGACCTAAGGGCAACTTTTTCACACAGAGGGTGGTGCGTATATGGAATGAGCTGCCAGAGGAATTGGTGGAGGCTGGTACAATTACAACATTTAAAAGGCATCTGGCTGGGTATATGAATAGGAAAGGTTTGGAGGGATATGGGTCAAATGCTGGCAAACGGCACTAGAATAATTTAGGATATCTGGTCGACGTGGATAAATTGGACCAAAACGTCTGGTCCCATGCTGCACATCTTTATGACTTTATGACTCTATGGTTCTAGCCTCACCACTGCCTGACTGACGTGTAGTTCAACACAATGTGAGTACTCACTGACTGTCCAGCCAGAAGGCAAGATCACTGATGCTACAACAACACTTTGCCCCAGAAGGTTGCAATCTCAGATCAGCAGCACTTCAGGTTTACTCACTCCCGTGTTCGAATCTCTGCACAGCTTTTCACATTGAACTGTCACCTCCTACAGCCTGACAAACAGACAAGGTCCCACCCATTCAGGCTTTCTCTGCATCCCCCATTTGAAACAGAGCAAGTCCCAACATAAACACAGAACATGCTGAGGAACCCCAGCAGGCCTGGCAGTATCTGCAGAGAGAGAAAAACAAAGTCAACAGTTTGAGTCCGATATGATTTTCTTTGGAACTGAGGAGAGAGGTGGAAATGTTTTATATTGTGGAAGATATTGGGCACGAGTAATTCAGCCTGACTTTAATCACTCCAATGTTGCAGAGAGGTCCTACTTTTGTTCGGAACTTCTTTGGGTAGGTCTGCTGGTACCATCCCTCTTGTTAGTAATAGTCTTAGTAAAATTCCATGGTAAAGGATGACTGTACAGAGTCTTGGGACTGCATCATAGTCTGCATTATATAACTGCTACCATTAATGGAATCCTTTACAAAAAACCTTTTGAATTCTCAAAGGAGGAGAATTGTACCTTTTATCCAGGTATAGCCACTGAGTATGTGCAAAGATCGCATGAAAGTGGGGCCTGGGTCTGCAGGACTCCAGCTAAGCTGTCGGTCTTAACATCCTATCTGTATATTTTCTGCTCACTCACAGGAGCGGAAATCTCACATCACTGCACACAAATTTCCTAGGTCACCAAACCTAATACTTCTCTATTCTGATTACACTCCCGAAAAGCAGAGGATGAGATGTTTTTGTGATGAAAACAGAGATGCAAATTGTTTCTATTGTTAGGAATTATCCTAAAGGGGCTGATTACCCTTTTAAACAAAGACCTTTGTCAGACATAATGACTTTACAATGAGACTGTTTGAACTCTAATAATTCATGTGTACCAACCTGGAAGTGGGTACTGTTTTCAGAAAGAAGAGGTTGATCTGAACAGTTCCATTGTAACAATATAAAAGATATAGAAACAATCTTGTAACAACAGACAACAAGTATCTAGCTAGGTTCAAGGGTCACACACTAACTCAGTACTGCAGACACAATAAGAAAATTAGTGGGACATTTCAGCCCTTTCAGCCATTTAGTTAGATCAGGACTGATTGACAACTCAACCCTATTTATCTGCCTTTGCTCTGTGTCCTTTGAATTCCAAACAAACATTGGTTGACCTCAGTATTAAAGTTTCAATCAATGCTCCACCTTTGGGAGAGTTCCAGACATTTATCATCCTTTGTGTGAAAAAGTGCTAACTGATTTTTCTCCAAACAGTCTTGCCCTCATTTTAAGATTATGTCCTCATTCTGCTGTATGTCTCTTAACAGTTTCTGCAGCTCAGTGTAGCTCATCATCCAGCCTTCCAAGTATAATAGAATAAATCAAAGACATGGTTTCTAATCCCAGTTCACATTCAATACCAGCATTGTTGAATAGGTTTAGAACTCCATTTTATGAAACTGGAAACAGTTCTGGAGTTAATTCCCACTGGGGTTATCTCAGTGATCTGTTACAACATTGAAAGACTACAGTTTGAAGAGCATCTTGCCTGAGCACAAGCTTTGATGGTAAAATTCAAAAGCATATTAAGAGCATGTGAGTGATAGGCAGTTGTAAATATCAGAAATTATTTCAACAGAAGGACGATATGTGTTTTCCTGCTTTGGATGACTCATTTAGTAAACTTTAAAAATACTTTCCTGTATTACTTCCAGATGTGGGCGCCAATGAAAATACCCACTTGCGCCTCCAATGGAGAAATCCTAAATTACTTCCCAAGGGGGTTGCTAATATAAAAATTGGATGCTGATGCAAAGGTGAAATGATTAGGATGGATGACCATGAACTTGACCAATGACCTGGGCATTGTCTGTTTGGTGGGAGTGTGTTTGGGGGGACACGTGGTGCAAGAAAGTTTGTCCTCATTCCTCCATTTCCCCCTCCACCCTTCCACCTCCTGGATCCTGGCCTTCACTGATGATCTAAAATATAGAGTCATAGAGATGTACAGCATAGAAACAGACCCTTTGGTCCAACCTGTCCATGCCGACCAGATATCCCAACCCAACCTGCCAGCACCCAGCCCATATCCCTTGACGATGCTGTCACTTTGAAAAGGTTATTTTGCCCTTGTTTTTTTTTTCCCCCAGAGAGCTCAAAGACAGAGGTGCTGAAATGTCTGGGTAGAGCCTAATTGAACAAAGCAGGGACTGGCCAGTTCTCCCAATTCAGGTTTTTTCTAGTTTGTTTTAGCTGTGGCAGTGAGAAGCTGCTGCAGTGCAGAAAGGTTCCAAGCTTCAGCAGGTGATTCCTGACTGACTTTTATCTCTGAAATCTCTTTGGACGCTGTTTCCTCCTGCCTGGAAGAAACTGTGTTTGCCAAGGAGTGTGTTTACGGGATGTTACGGGATTGTAACAGCTCCTTAGTTAAGTTGCTGCATCGGGTCAGTTCAGTTTTTCAATAGTTAAGTTATTCTAAATTCTGTTTTCTTTTGTTCATGCTTCAACTGTAGTGTTGAAATAAACTTTGTTTTGCTTAAAGCCGAGTGGTTTGACCAGCTGCATCACACCTGGAATATCCATCTCATATCTGCCTTTAAAGTTAGAAAAAGTTAGGGTCTAGGCTACCTTCTCAAAATAGAAGGCATCTGACAGCCTGAAAGCTGTGTTAACCACTGCCCCGGTGTTAGCCCAACCTGATTATGTAAAGCTATTCGAGGTGACTATCGGTACAAGTGATGTGGGTGTCAGTGCTGTGCTCTTACAAGAAGACGATGAGAAGATAGAAAGCCCTATCGGATATTTCTCCAGGAAACTGAACATTCATGAACAGAAGTATTTGACAATTGAGAACGAGGCCTTGAGCTTGGTGTTGGTGCTACAACATTTCAACATTTATGTTGCCAATAATGTGTCTGTGACAATAGTATATACTGATCATGACCCGTTGAAGTTCTTGGAGAAATTTAAAGACAAAAATTCTAGACTGATTAGATGGAGCTTATTACTGCAGCCATTCAATTTGAAAATTATACATGTGGCAGGATGAGAAAATGTGATTGCTGATACATTGTCAAGACTTGAATGAAAAAACTGAGGTGTTCGATGGGTGGAGTAAACGGACTGAAATTTAAAGTAGTAGTGCATGTTTGCATGGTTATAGGCAATGTAGTGTATATGCCTGTAATGTACTGACAGAGTAAAACTAAGGGATTTAAAAATGAAACCAGAGATTTTTCTTTCTACTCTAATCCACATAAATGTCATACCAGAATTGATATGTTTTTTGCCCCCTCAATTTTTTTAAATTCCATATCATCCTGTAAAATAGGTAATATAGCAATTTCTGACCACGCTGCTGTATATATGGAAACTAAGGCGAAGAACAGTGGGACATCCCCTCGGCATTGGCGTATGGACCCCTTCTTAATGAAAGATAGTAAATTTGTAAAGTACTTCTCTCAAGAATTTAAAACTTTTTTAGAAATTAATTCAGGTACAGCTAGCAACCCGTCAATGATGTGGGAGACCATCAAAGCTTACACGCGAGGCTTGATCATCTCCTACTCAGCGACCCAGAAGAAATTAAAAGGAGAACAACAGCGTTTGCTTGAAACCCGCTTAAAAGCGGCTGAAACAGCATACATTGATAGACCCTCTATTATTAAATTGCAAAGGATTACAGCTCTTAGGACAGCTCTAAATACTACACTTACTCAAACGGCTAAGAGGGAAATATTGTTTGCAAAGCAAAGATTATATGAATATGGCGACAAACCGGGTAGATACTTAGCATTTCTTGCAAAGAAAAAAAAGGCCCCTCAGACTATTATGTCTATCAAGGAAAGTACGGGTATTTTGACTCATGATCATAAAAAGATTAATGCGACCTTTAGAAAATTCTATTCTGAGTTATATAAATCACAGGATTGTGAAGATAGGGCGAAGAGGATGCAGTCATTTTTTAAAAATTTGACTTTTCCAGACCTAACTCCGGAACAAGTATCGGTCCTAAATGCTCCTCTTACACCCCAAGAAATAGTTGATGCAATTAGGCACCTTCAAAACGGTAAGACGCCGGGCCCAGATGGCTTTCAAGCTGAATTCTATAAAGAATTTACAGAAATACTGGTTGGTCCACTTATGGACATGTATAACTATGCATATAGTCAGGGCTGTCTCCCGCCTTCGCTGAAAGAGGCAAATATCTCTCTTATCCTCAAAAAAGGAAAGGACCCAGAAGATTGTACATCATACAGACCAATATCCTTGCTAAATGTAGATTTTAAAATCCTCTCTAAAACATTAGCACTGAGATTAGAAAGGATACTGCCACATATTATAAAGGAGGATCAGACGGGGTTTATTAAGGGCCGTAGATCATCCAATAATGTTAGAAGGGCTCTGAATATGATTCAAGCTTGTCATCAGGGAAAGATACCAGGAGTAGTGGTTTCATTAGACGCGGAAAAGGCATTTGATAGGGTCGAATGGTCATATTTGTTTTACACATTGGAGAGGTTTGGTGTTGGACAGGTGTTTACCAAATGGATCTCAACATTGTATAGTGATCCCAAAGCAGTTGTGGTTACCAATGGATTAGGCTCGGATAGCTTCAGTGTGGGTAGGGGCTGCCGTCAGGGATGTCCCCTCTCACCATTGTTATTCACGCTAATAATTGAACCACTAGCAGAAGCTATACGAGCTGATCCTAATATAGTGGCCCCAAGGATTGGTACAGGTAAACATAAAATTACCCTTTATGCAGATGATGTTCTTCTATTCCTCAGTAACCCTTTGATGTCCATACCCCGCTTAATTCAAGCTATTAATACATTTAGTGCATTCTCAGGCTATAAAATTAATTTTTCAAAATCGGAGGCTATGCCAATGGGTGGCCTTGCTGTGATACCCCGCTTAGCGGACGGTTCCCTTTTTCCCTTTCGCTGGTCCCTGGAGGGTTTCTTATATTTAGGCATTTTTATTACTCCAGTATTTGGTCAGTTGTATAAGGCTAATTTTGTGAATTTATTGGAAAGGATAAGGCAGGACCTCCAGCGATGGGGAGACCTGCCAATTTCCTGGCTGGGTAGAATAGCATTAATCAAAATGAATATCCTGCCCCGTCTCCTATATCCTATGAGAATGCTTCCGGTGATGCTGCCGAGGACAGCTTTATGTAAATTATACGGCTGGCTGAGTTCCTTTATCTGGAACCATAGGCGGCCCCTCATTAAGCTGAAGAAGCTACAGCTTCCACAGGCAAGGGGTGGATTGGACTTCCCAGATTTTAGGAAATATCAATTAAGTTCCCTATTAAGTTATATAGCTGATTGGGTCTTGTCTGATCCACAATCAATCTGGTTGGACATCGAGGCTTCTCAAGTAAAATACCCACTTATTAACCTTTTATTCTCAGACAAGAGGAAAATCATTACAGATCACTGTAAAAACCCTATAATACTGAATACAATCAAGGCTTGGAATATAATGCGGCAAAATGAGGGTAATTCACATAAAACATCCCCCTATGCACCGATAGTGGGAGCATGGGGATTCCAACCGGGGTTAACAGATGCCACTTTTAAACTCTGGAGAGCCAGGGGTATCTCATGTCTCGGGGATTTATTTAAAGATGGGGTCCTGATGTCTTTCGGACAGCTGCGTTAGAAATTCGGATTACCCAATGGAGACCTCTTTCGATACTTCCAAATTCGAGATTTTATACAGAAGAAGACTACGTTATTAGATAGTCTTTATAAATCCGATAGAGAATGTAGTGTCCTACGACCAGTGGGGGTATCTTCCGTCAGTAATATTTATCATTTGCTACATGATGAAGTATCGGGAGATATGGATAATCTGCTTAAAACATGGGATCAGGATCTGGGACTAGAAATCTCCACAGAAACGTGGAATGATATCTGGGAAAATGCTAGAAGAATTACTATTTGTAACAGAACCCAGGCTATCCAGCTGAAGATACTTCATAGGGCCCATATAGCACCGGTTCGATTGGCAAAATTTAAGGCAGGAGCATCTCCAATGTGTCCTAAATGCAAAATAGAGGTGGGCACTCTTGTACATTGCTTATGGACCTGTCATAAGATCCGTGGATATTGGACTAAAGTAGCAAGTACCCTGACAGAAATTTTAGGAACGGAAATAAAAGTGGACCCCGTATCTCTCCTATTGGGCTTTTCGAACTTTCCCTCCCTGGACACGTACGGGAAGAGACTATTTTCTATTCTTTCTTTCTGTGCAAGGAAAAATATTTTGATGAACTGGGTGGCGGAGGGCCCCCCTGGACTTTCAAATTGGCACAGACTAATTATGGAATGTATTCCCCTTGACTTCCTTACAAACATGGTGCACCGAAAGACCGAATTATTTTATAAAATATGGCAGCCCTTTTTGAATTACATAAATACAGATATTTCGGCTATCCTAACAAGGGCTTTTATTTAATTGAGACTACAGACCTGGCTGGTCCGCGGCCCCTCGGGGGAGGAATCCCGCACGAATACGGGTTTTATCATATCTGATGTTAACACATCCCGAGCATGTAAGAGACTTAAATATACACCCTGGTTAGTTGTAGGTTAGATTAGTAGATAGTTGAGTTTTGTCTGTTTGTTCTTTTTTGTTGTTTTGTTTTTTTTTTCTCGGTTTTTTTTGTTGTTTTGTTTTTTTTTGTCAAATTTTGGCTATTGTATATTTGAGCTACTTGTATATCAATGTTTATATCTGAGAGTTTTGTTTATTTTTGTAAACTTGTAAAAATGTTAAATTTCTAATAAAAATATCTATAAAAAAAAAGAAACCATCTTTGTATATTGTTTTCTTTAGGGGGGAGGTGGGACAATGCTGTCACTTTGAAAAGGTTATTTTGTCCTTGCTTTTTTTCCCCGAGAGAAGTCAAAGGCAGAGGTAACGAAATCTGGGTTGAGCCTAGTTGAACAATGTAGGGGAGTGGCCAGTTCTCTCAGTTCAGGATTTTTCTAATTTGTTTTAGCTGTAGCAGTGAGAAGCTGCTGCATTGCAGAAAGGTTCCAAACTTCAGCAGATAATTCCTGACTGACTTTTTGCTCTGAAATATCTTTGGAAGTTGTTCACTCCTGCCTGTAAGAAACTGTGTTTGAATTTACCTTTCACCAAGCGGTGTGTTTATGGGATGTTATGGATTTGAACAGTTTCTTAGTTAAGTTGTTGAATCAGGTCAGGTAAGTTTTCCAATAGTTAGTTATACTAAATTCGGTTTTATTTTGTTCATGTTTCAATTGTAGTGTTTAAATAAATTCTGTTTTGCTTAAAGCCAAGTGGTTTGACCAGCTGCATCACACCTGGAATATCCATCTCACATCTGCCTTTACAATAAGAAAAAGTAAGGGTCTAGGTTACCTTTGCAAAATATTTTCAGGGGGGTCTGGCCTGGTCCATAACAACTGAAAGTTGTTTATCTGCACACAATTCCTGTCTCTGCAACTTGAATTCTCTTTTGTCATTCTGTTTTATGTGTTTTGCGCTGATGTTTTATTCCTCTGAAGATTTCATTTGCGCACATTTTAAAATTATTTTCTTACCTCTGTAATTCCCCTCATGCTGTGATAGTTTAACTTGACCATTAACTGACCACCAATCACTGTTTTCATCTCCCATTTATTGTCAGTCACTGAGATCTCTGTAATATTATGGAAGGCATCTGTTTATGTAGCTGTATTAATCAAGTCATTGGGAAGTGTGCTCACGACACCAGTGTAAGGACGGAAGGGTCAGAAACCCTCAGAATAATTAAGAAGTATTTAGATGCACACTTGTGATACCAAGGTATATACGACTATGGGTCAAATGCTTGAAATGGGATTGGCATATTTAGATGATTGTTTTTCATAGAATCCCCGCAGTGCAGCTAAAGGACATTCAGCCGATTGAGTCTGTACCAATCCTCCAAAGAACATGCCAGCCTATCCCCATAATGCCCACATTGACCATAGTTAACCCACATAGCCTACACACCTCTCAATGTTACAGGGCAAATTTTTTTAAGTGTGGCCAATTCACCCAACCTGCATATTTTTCGGCTGTGGGAGCAAATCAGAATGCCCAAAGGAAACCGATGCAAACACGGAGAGAATGTGCACAGTCACTCAAGACTGGAATTGAACACAGCTCCCTGGTGCTGTGAGGCAGCAGTGCTAACCGCTGTGCCATCATGCTACCCTGAAACTGTCACAGACATTATGGGCTGAAGGGCCTTCTCTGTGTAATGGATCTCTATGACTCTTACCTATGACTGTACGACCTGAGTTGATCTCCGAGTCTTTCACTCTCTGTGTGCGTGGGAAATGGACGAACAGTTAACTACGGATAATTCCAAGTCCATTAACATTTCCCAATGTAAATTTTAGGGCAGTTGATCTCCTGCATCATGGCACATGGGCAGCAGGAACTTCCTGGGTGCATTTACTGATTGACCTTGGTAATGCCAGTGGATGGCTGGCAGAATCCCAACCTTTGCTTCTGTTTATTCTACCAAATCAGAATGATGTATTTGAGAGAATCATTCCAGCTGGTGGAAGTTTAAAATCAATGAATCTTCTCAGGACTTCACTTGTAAGATCTGCAATAATGTGTGTAAATGGGATTTCCACAAAATAAGTGGATTCAAGTCTGAAAAAGATCTGAGGAAATTCTCAAACTGGCATAGGACCTAAATTGAAACAAAATGAAATTGAAGAGTTAATTTTCATTGAACATTTTTGTTTACCAGGAAGCTGTTTGGCTGAGTGTCAACCATCATCTAAACATTTACCATTGAAAGTTATGCAGATACTTTCCTGATCTTCATTCATGCATTTAGCAGAAAGATTGTCTGACACCCCAATGGAACTTGCATTTATAAGGCATTTTCACTGATCTTTTACCAAGATCATGGCCAGATAGCTCCCCTGGAAATGGTAGTCCTTTTAGACAGAACATACAGTCCTACACTGGCTCTATTTGTAGTCAGGAGATGGTGGGGGGGGTCTATAAATTTCCATAGATGCCCTCCCTCCCATTTGCTTCAAACTGCTGGTAATGTTACAGTTTACAATTATTGACTTTTTAAATGGCTACTTCCTACCCGACTTCCATTTTTAGGGACTATCCAGAAGATAGAGTTGCCAACTGTAATGCAATGTTTTCATCACATGAAGTGCCAGTCATTAATTCTGGTCTTTAGTCAGCCAACACATCCATCCTTCCGATGCATTGTATCCCCACATGAACAGGAAGGTAAACACTCTCATTATCCAATTGGATGATGGCTGACTGTCAGCCAAACAGATTCTGGGAAAATAAAAATGTTCAATGAAAATTACAGAAAAGCACCTTTTTTCAAATGACCCCGTGGATTAGGTCCAGCATTGAGCCCAGCACCAAATCTTTAAATAGAATGCCTACAGTGTGAACAGAAGCCATTCGGTCCATCGAGTCTGCACTACCCTCTAAAGAGCACTCCACCCAAACACAACCTCCCACCCCTTCCAGTAATCCTGTATTTACCATCACTAATCAACCTAGCCTGCACATCTTTGGACAATATGGATAATTTAGCATGGCCAATCCGCCTAACCTGCACATCTAATTGTGAGGTTATTGCTTCAGGCTGACAGGGTGAGAGCTGGAGACTGCAGCTCATGCATTGAGACAGGATTTCTGTTGACCTTGTGGCAAACTAAAGGGTCAAATTAAATTGCTGTTTAAAACCCAATGGACTAATTGTGCGCTAGTAAATAAATCATTTAATGATTCCAAGATTGGTTAATACAGGAGTATTAGCAGGGACTGTTCAAACTAAGAGTGAAACTCACAAAATCTAAACATTCAGCTGGAACAATAAAACCTACCAGTCCAGACTTTATTGTGTCTTGTCTTATTTGATCTTTAAAGCAGTAAGAAATTATTTATACGTGACCTAATGTGAAACAATAATACCATTTCCTTCTCCAGGATATTGCATGTTGACAGATAAATGGCTCACTCAAGCTCCCGATTGTTGGGATTTCTCAAGGCTTTTAAACCTGTATTCACGACCAAAGAAGCAGTCTCAAGACTTTGATGTTCTAAATTTGTGCCTTGCCATTGAAACTGTCAGCCCTGTAGGTGCTACATCTGCAGTCAACTATTCCAATGCTTTCTGCTTCACCTTGGCTACTCCATAAACATCGGTTCATTTCAAATCAGACCAACATCACCCCTGTTCTCTCATTTATATTGGTTCCTGGTCCAGCAATATCTGCATTTGAAAATTCTCAACCTCATTTCCCTCCGTGGCCTTGCCTCTCATTATCTCTGTGACCTCTGTGACATCCCTCAACTGTACATTCCTCTCAGCTCTCTGTATACCTATAGTTCTATCCTTTTGCATATTCTGTATTTAATTGCCTCACTATTGGTGGCATTTAAATGTCAAGCATTTAAGATCCAAATTCTAGACCTCTGTCCAGTATTCTTCTGAGTTGTGCAATAGGTGTGGGCATTGCTGGCCAAGTCAGAATTTATTGTCCATCTTTAAAGTGGTAGATAGTGTTTTACTTAGATA
This sequence comes from Chiloscyllium plagiosum, assembly GCF_037043375.1. NCBI lineage: Eukaryota > Metazoa > Chordata > Chondrichthyes > Orectolobiformes > Hemiscylliidae > Chiloscyllium > Chiloscyllium plagiosum. The sequence goes on from NW_028270181.1 coordinate 30,854,192, forward strand.
AATGTGAGATGCGGCATTTTGGGAAAGCAAATCTAAGCAGGACTTATACACTTAATGGTAAGGTCCTAGGGAGTGTTGCTGAACAAAGAGACCTTGGAGTGCAGGTTCATAGCTCCTTGAAAGTAGAGTCGCAGGTAGATAGGGTAATGAAGAAGGCATTTGGTATGCTTTCCTTTATTGGCAGACTATTGAGTACAGATGTTGGGACGTCATGTTGCGGCTGTACAGGACATTGATTAGGCCACTGTTGGAATATTGTGAGCAGTTCTGGTCTCCTTCCTATCGGAAGGATGTTGTGAAACATGAAAAGTTTCAGAAAAGATTTACAAGGATGTTGGCAGGGTTGGAGGATTTGAGCTATAGGGAGAGGCTGAACAGGCTGGGGCTGTTTTCCCTGGAGCTTGGAGCTGAGGGGTGACATTATAGAGGTTTATAAAATCATGAGGGGCATGGTTAGGCTAAATAGACAAAGTCTTTTCCCTGCAGTGGGGGAGTCCAGAACTAGAGGGCATAGGTTTACGGTGAGAGGGGAAAGATATAAAAGTGACCTAAGGGACAACTTGTTCATGCAGAGGGTGGTACATATATGGAATGAGTTGCTAGAGGAAGTGGTGGAGGCTAGTACAATTGCAACAGTTAAAAGGCATCTGGATGGGTATATGAATAGGAAGGATTTGGAGGGATATGGGCCAGGTGCTGGCAGGTGGGACTAGTTTGGATTGGGATATCTGGTCGGCATGGATGGTTTGGACCGAAGAGTCTGTTGCTGTGCTGGACATCTCTTCGGCTCTATGACTACAATTGCTCCAGAGAATTTGGTGGTGAGCTGCCTTCATGAACTGCTGCATGTTGTGCTGTTAGAAAGTGAGTTCCAATATTTTGACCTAGTGAAGGAACAGAAAAATATTTCTGAGTCAGGATAGTATGACTTAAAGTGGAAACTTACAGGGGTGAGGTGTTCCCATATAAATGCTGCCCTTCTCCTTCTAGATGGAAACTGTAGTGACAGTAATGAGGTCAGCAAGGTGGATGTCATAGAATATCAGTTTGCTGATTAGGGCTGTTAATCTGGTCCAATCAGGGAGCCCTGTCTGATAGCACCCAGGCGGTAGTATGGGGGTTAAGAAAAAATAAATAAACAGGAGTGTTAGCATTGCCTTTTGTGAAGGGCACTGCTTGTCACTGGCTCCTTGGGTGTTTTCCTTTCTTCCGGGTGGTGGAAATTGAACAAAGATTTGTGTACCTTGTGTCTCTCACTGTGTCTCACACCTGCACACACACACCATGGGGCAAAGATAAGCACTACCGCAGTACTACTAGGCGGTAGTGTGGGGGTAAATACGAAAAGGAAAAAAACAAGAAAACAGGAGTGTCAGAGGTTCTGTTAAAAAAGAAAAAAAAACAGGAGTGTTGGAGGGTGCTGCACGCAGCAGTCCCCTGCAACCACAGATTGCGGAGGTTCACGGTCTCCAGCCCAACTGCTTGTTCTGTGGCGCTGTAGAGTCCGTGGACCATGTGTATATTGGGTGTGGGCGTTTGCACTCCCTTTTTGATTTTCTTAAAAACCTCCTCCTCTGCTTTTGGTTGCACTTCAGTCCCACGCTCCTGATCTTTGGGCACCCGGTACGGAGGAGGGAGGGCAGGTCTGAAGACCTCCTCGTGGGTCTGCTCCTGGGCCTGGCCAAACTGGCCATAAACAGGTCCAGGCAGTGGGCCGTGGAGGGGGTCGTTAGGGCCGACTGCCTACCCCTCTTCCGCAGTTACGTTAGAGCCCGGGTGTCCTTGCAGAAGGAGCACGCGGTGTCGACCAACACCCTGGAGTTGTTCAGGGAGAGGTGGGCACTGCAGGGAGTGGAATGCATTACTTCCCCCTCCAACTCTATTTTGATTTAATCCCTGCCCTCCCCTTCACTGTTTGATCACACAGCATTGCCCTTTTGTGAAGGGCACTGCTTGTCACGCCACTCGAGTGTTTCCTTTCTTCCTGGTAATGGAAATTGAATTAAGATTCGTGCACCTTGTGTTTCTTACTGTGTTTCACACCTGCACACACACAACATGGGTGCTGGGGAAAAATAAGCACTACTGTAGTTAGGCGGTAGTGTGGGGATTAAATTTTTTTTTTAAAATGAGAAAGAAAAAGAAGAAAAAAAACAAGAATAAATAAACGGGTGTTGGAGGCTGCTGCACGCAGCGGTCCCCTGCAACCGCAGATTGTGGTGGTTAATGGACTCCAGCCCAACTGCTTATTCTGTGGCGCTGTGGAGTCCATGGACCAAGTGTATATTGGGTGTGGGCAATCGTACTCCCTTTTTGATTTTCTTAAGAACCTCCTCCTCTGCTTTTGGTTGCACTTCAGTCCCACGCACCTGATCTTTGAGCACCCGGTACGGAGGAGGGAGGGCAGGTCTGAAGACCTCCTCGTGGGTCTGCTCCTGGGCCTGGCCAAACTGGCCATAAACAAGTCCAGGCAGCGGGCCGTGGAGGGGGTCGTTAGGGCCGACTGCCTACCCCTCTTCCACGGTTACGTTAGAGCCCGGGTGTCCTTGCAGAAGGAGCACGTGGTCTCCACCAACACCCTGGAGTTGTTCAGGGAGAGGTGGGCGCCGCAGGGAGTGGAGTGCATTATTTCCCCCTCCAACTCTATTTTGATTTAGTCCCTGCCCTCCCATTCACTGTTTGATCACACAGCATTGCCCTTTAATGTGAAGGGCACTACTTGTCACTGGCCACTCGGGTGTTTCCTTTCTTCCTGGTGGTGGAAATTGAATAAAGATTCATACACCTTGTGTCTTTCCCTGTGTCTCACACCTGCACACACACAACATGGGTGCTGGGGAAAAAATAAGCTCTACCGCAGTTAGGCCGGAGTGTGGGAGTAAGAAAAAAAGAAAACAGGACACTTAGGTGCTAAAAAAAAAGGAGCTAAAAAAAACAAGCTACAGTAGGGTAGATTGTGGGCTACCCCACACGCAGTCGTCCCAGCGAAGGGGATGGGCTGTCCTAGAGGTGGCCGGAAGGTGTGTCAGGGCAGACCGAGAACTGAAGGGGCATGGGGTGGACTGAGAGCCGGAAGGTGTGTAGGGGCGGGCTGCCTTAGAGTGGTCGGAATGTGGAAGGGACGGGGGCTTGCTGGGTCTGTATTGTATGCACTTTTTTATGTAACTGGATTGTCCTTTTATGTACAAATGTCATTGTCACTGTCTTTTTATATGTGAAACTGGGATTTGAGGTTGTCCTCATTTCCCTGTAAACTGGTTGAACGGTAGGGTTTGGGGCCGAGCTTTACTGCTCCTCTCCCTTGTAAAATTGCTGTTGTATACAGCTGTAAATGTTAACTGTTTTTTGTAAACTGTTTTGCAATTGTTTAATAAAAAAAAATAAACAGGAGTGTAGGTTTATGGGCTACCCTGCATGCTGTCATCCCAGGGAAGGGGACGGACTGTCCTAGAGGTGGCCGGAAGGTGTGCCAGGATAGCCCACTGGCCAGACAGCGCATCGGGGTGGGTGAGAGCCCAATGGTACGTAGGGGCAGACCGAGAGCCAGAAGGCGGGTAGCTGTCTTCAGCGCTGTCACCCCGGGCGGGTACCGGGGCAGGCTGTCCTAGAGGTGGTCGAAAGGTGCTGAGGGTGGTTAGTGAAGCCAGAAGGTGGGTAGGCCATCCTGACCGCTGTCACTCCGGTCGGGTACTAGGACGGGCTGTCCTAGAGGTGGTCGAAATGTGTGTCAGGGCGGACCAAGAACTGGAAGGGGCATGGGGTGGACCGAGAGCCGGAAGGTGCATAGGGGCGGGCTACTTTAGAGTGGTCGGAAGGTGGGAGAGACAGGGTCTTGCTGGGTCTGTATTGTATGCACTGTTTTTATATAACTGGATTGGCTTTTTATGTCCAAATGTCATTGTTGAAGTCTTTTCATATGTGAAACTGGGATTTGTGGTTTGTCGTCATCTCCCTGTAAACTAGTTGAACGGTAGGGTTTGGGGCCTAGCTTTGCTGCTCCTCTCTCTTGTAAAATTGCTGTTGTATACAGCTGTAAATGTTAACTGTTTTTCTGTAAACTCTTTTGTAATTGTTTAATAAAATAAAATAAAAAAATTAAAAATAAACAGGAGTGTCAGAGATTCTGTTCGCTCTGAGAGCTGGCTCTGAGGGAGCTGGATCAGTGTCAAGGACTCACTAGGTGTAAATAAAAGGTGACCTGGTGATGGAATACCAGGAGCTATTTCAGTAGCAATCACAGTTTTTAAGGAACCCAAAGAGAGAAAATGCTGGAAAATCTCAGCAGGTCTGGCAGCATCTGTAAGGAGAGAAAAGAGCTGACTTTCGAGTCTAACTGACCCTTTGTCAGAGCTTTGACAAAGAGTCAGTTAGACTGGAAATGTCAGCTCTTTTCTCTCTTTACAGATGCTGCCAGACCTGCTGAGATTTCCAGCATTTTCTCTTTTGGTTTCAGATTTTAGCATCCGCAGTAATTTGTTTTTATTTTATATAGTTTTTAAGGAGATGTCTAAGAAGCCTTGGTGAATTACTGCAATGTATCTTGTAGATAGCATACACTGCTGCTACTGTGCATCAGCGTTAGAGGGAGTGGATGTTTGAAGATATGTCATCAGTCAAGCGGGCTGCTTTATCCTGGATGTTGTCAAGCATTTTGAGTGTTGTTGGAGCTGCATCCATCCAGGCAAGTGGGGAGTATTCCATCATATTCCTGCCTTGTGCCTTGTAGATGGTGGACAGGCTTTGGGGATTCAAGAAATGAATTCACAATGCAGTTTCCAATCTACTTTGTAGCCACTGTAGATATATGACTAGTCCAGTTTAATTTCTAGACAATGGTAACCCCCACTAGGATGCTGATAGTGGAGGCTTCATCAATGGGAATGCCATTGATTAGATTTTGTCTTGTTGGGGATAGTTATTACTTGGCATTTGTTTTATGAATGTTACTTGTCATTTATCCATTTATCAGACCCAACCTGGATATTGTCCAAGTCTTTCTGCACATGTATCTGAGGATTCCTGAAAGATGGTGGACATTGTGCAATCATCAGCAAATATCCCAATTCTGACTTTGTGATGGAGGGACGATTATTGATGAAGCAGCTGAAAATGGTTGGACTGAGGACACTGCCCTGAGAAACTCCTGCAAATATGTCCTGGTGCTGAGATAACTGACCTCCAACAACCACAACCATCTTCTTATTGGCTAGGTAATCTCCAACCTGTTTGTTCCTGATATTTACTGTAGTGATTTGAACGAGGTAAGCCAGGCAGATGTCATAGAATAAATTCCCTGATTGGGATTGTTAACCTGGTCCCATCAGGGAGTCCTGGCTGACAGATATAAAGAGGAATGTCAGGGGTTCTGTTCATTCTCGGAGCTGGCTCTGAGCTAGCTGGGTCAATGTCATGTACTACGCACATGTAACTAAAAGGGTGACTTGGTGACAGGATACTTGCCTTTGTGGAGTTATTTCACCTATTGATTTCAGTTTTACCAGGGTTCCTCAATGCCATATTTAGTCAAATGCAGCCTTGATATCACTTTCACCTCACCCCTGGAATTCAGCTCTTTTGTTCATATTTGAATCAAGGCTGCAATGAGGTCAGGAGCTGAGTGACCCAGACAGAACCCAAACTGATATCAGTGAGTGGGTTATTCAAGTACCACCTGTTATTGACCCCTTCACTTTACTGATGATTGAGATAGACTGATGGACTGATAATTGGCTGGGTTGGATTTATGCTTTTTTTGTGTACAGGAACATATCTCAGCAATTTTCCACATTGGTGGGTAGGTGCCAATGTACTGGAACAGCTTGGCTAGAAGTATGGCATGTTCTGGAGCACAAGTCTTCAGTACTATTGCCAGAATGTTGTCATGGTCCTTATCCTTTGCAGCACTGGATTTAGACATTTCTTGATACCACACGGATGAATTTAATTGACTGAAGACAGCCATATTTTCTCAGAGGGTTGTGAATTTGGAATTCTTTACCACAAATGGCTTTTGAGGTTGGGTCATTAAATATATTCAAGGCTGAGACAGATTGATGTTTAAGAAATCAGTGGGTTATGGGGAAAGCGCAAGAAAGTAGAGTTGAGGATTATTAGATCAGCCATGATCTCATAGAATGATGGAGCAGACTTGATGGGCTGAATAGCTTACTTCTCCTCTTACATCTTATGGTCTTATGGTATCAATGCTGACAGAATCTCAGGAGGATGCTGAGGTGGATTATCCATGCAGAACTTCTGGCTAAAGCCAGGTGCAAATGATTCAGCCTTGCTTTTTGCACTGATCTGCTGAGCTCTGCTCCCACCTATCAATGAGGATGAGGAAATTCATCCTCTGGTGTGTTGTTTAATTGCCTACCGCCATTCGTGCCAGGAACTGTACAGCTTAGATCTGATCCACTGTTTGTGGGATTGTTTAGTCCTGTCTATTGGATGTTGCTTCTGCTCCTTGGCATGCAAGTAGTCCCGTGTTGCAGCCTAATTATAAAACCACAAGACCGTAAGGCATAAGAAGAGATGTAGGCCATTTGGCCCATGCTCTGCCATTCAGTGAAATCATAGCTGGTCTGATAGTCATTAAACTCCATTTTCCTCCCTTTGTCCCATTACCCTTGATTCCCTTACTGATTAAAAATCTGTCTGTTCCAGCCTTGAATATACTTAACAATTAGGTTGACACCTCAGTTTTAGCTATGCCTGGTTCTACTCCAGCCATGATCTTCTGCGCTCTTCATTGAAGCAAGAGTCATCCCCTGACTTAATGGCAATGATAAAATCAGGACATGCTGGGCCACGAAGCTGCTGATAATTCATATTCATGGGACATAGGCATTGTCGGCTGGAGAGCATTTAGTGCTGACGATATATTTCCAGGTCAATTCCAACCAGCCACCGCACACTGCAGCACAGACGAACTTCGGAAAACACCTATACGACGTATTCAAGAAGAACGGATACTCAAAAAACACAGTACGCAGATTCCTCAAGAACAAACCATGACAAGCAGACCAAACACAGCCAGAAACCCTAATCACCTTACCATACATCAAAGAAGTTTCAGAAATGACAGCCAGACTACTGAGACCCCTCGGAATCCTAGTAGCACACAAACCCACCAACACTGTCAAACAAAAACTAACAAACTTAAAAGACCCAGTACAATCCATGGACAAAACCAACGTCATCTACAAAATTCCATCAAGGACTGCCACAAACACTACGTAGGACAAACAGGAAGAAAGTTAGCCACCAGGATACACGAACACCAGCTAGCCACAAAAAGACACGACCTTCTCTCCCTCATAGCCCTACACCCGGTAAAAAAACCCCACCATTTTGATTAGATTAGATTACTTACAGTGTGGAAACAGGCCCTTCGGCCCAACAAGTCCACACCGACCCGCCGAAGCACAACCCACCCAGACCCATTCCCCTACATTTACCCCTGCACCTAACACTACGGGCAATTTAGCATGGCCAATTCACCTGACCTGCACATTTTTGGACTGTGGGAGGAAAATGGAACACCCGTAGGAAACCCACGCAGACACGGGGAGAATGTGCAAACTCCACACAGTCAGTCGCCTGAGGCGGGAATTGAACCCGGGTCTCTGGCGCTGTGAGGCAGCAGTGCTGACCACTGTGCCACTGTGCCGCCCACAACTGGGACTGGGACAACACATCTATCCTGGGACAGGCTAAGCAAAGACATGCCAGAGAATTCCTAGAGGCCTGGCACTCCAACCACAATGCCATAAACAAACAAATAGATCTCGATACCATCTATCAATCCCTCAGAAAACGAACAGGAAATGACATCACCACAAACCCCAGGAACCCCATCCAGGAGAAAGATAAAAATAGAAAGCAGGAGACAACAGCTTCGCTTCATTTGGAGGTCGCCACTGATGATGTTACCTAGCCAGGTAATGAAACGTCTGGATATCAAACCTACAGCTCAGCGGGCAAACCTACACCCTAAATTTCCAGGTCAGGATGGCGAGTGGCTTGGACTGAAGCCAATTATTTATCATGCTGCTACGTGATATCTAAAAAGGGACTGGGTACACTCCTGTCCAATGCGGAATCCAGCTGGAAGGATCAGGAAGATGTTTTAGGAGTTTACATTCCAAATGCAAACTTGAGTTGCTAGGAACGTGGATCTGTATTTCAGGCAGATACTCCTAATGCCTTTTTATTCCGTACAGAAGTCCTCTTACACACAACTGAACATTTTTTGTTCCCATCATCAAATCACCCATGGTATTTTCTTCATCTATTAACCACCGCCAGTAAATCTCCTGTATTTTCCAATTGATTAATTTATGTGCAAAGCCCATTAAGGACAAGTCAAACCATAAAAAATTGACGGAGAGGTAGAGAGAGGGGGAGGGAGCCGAATCAAAATGGATTTGGAAAGGATAATTCCTTCTCAGTACAAATCGTAGCAAAATGTGTTCATCTGCCAATTTTGAATGAATTTGGAGTTTTAGACTTGCCTGATAATGGAGCTAAGATATTGAGCAGAGCTGAAAGTTAATATCTCTGTGCAGAAAGCTTCTAAATAAAGAGCCGATTCCAAAGGAAACAGCACGTTCTGTGTTTGTTATTACTTGATGAATAGTTCTTCAAGTCCACGTTTTGTGTTGTTGCTAACACTTTCAATAAAAGTTGCAGAAGATGTCATGGGTCTGCAGCACCCTCTGCATCCTACTGGTGAAATCCTGGCACAAGACAGGAAGGTGGAAGGCAGACAGACCCTTCCACTGAGCTAGCTGCCCAGGGCAAATGTGTCCTTTGCCACTAACACCTCATACCTTACCTAAACTCCACCTTAATACTTCCTCTTTCTCAACCCCCAACAACACCCCCTCCCCTATACCATCCCCACCACAATCCTGCCTATTCCATTAACCAAAGTCACTGTTCAGGAGGGCCTCATCTCTGTTCAGACTAATCCTGCCTCTTTATCTCTCCTTTTATGTGGAATATGAAAGGGCTAATCCTGATGTGCAGAAGGAATGAGCTACAAAAAACAGAAGTTGCTGGAAAAGCTCAACAGGTCACACTGCTTGGAGTTGTTTGATAGGCCTCTGCAGAGTTCCAGGGAGGTCGAAGAGAGAATTAGCAAAATTCTTCTGGGTAGGAGTGAAAGGAACAGAGTGGTCATTATGGGGGACTTTAACTTCCCCAACATTGACTGGAAATACTATAACTCTAGTATGTTGGATGGATCAGTTTTTGTCCAATGTGTACAGGAGGGTTTCCTGACACAGTATGTCAACAAGAGGGGAGGCCACACTGGATCTGGTGCTTGGTAATGAACCAGGCCAGGTGTTTGATTTAATTGTAGGTGAGCACTTTGGAGAAAGTGACCAAAACTCAGTTACATTTAGTTTAGCGATGCCACAGGTCAAGAGTTATCGATGGGGCTAGGGCAATTATAATGCGATTAGGCAAGAATTAGAATGCATAGAATGGGATAGCAAAATGCAGGGGATGCAGACAATGGAAATGTGGAGCTGGTTTAAGGAACAGATATTGCATGTATGTCCCTGTCAGGCAGGGAGGAATTGATAAGGTAAGGGAACCGTGGTTCACAACAGAAATGGCATCTCTTGTTACGAAGAAGAAAGAGGTTTATGTGTTGATCAGGCAAGATGGTACAGATAAGGCGATGGAGAGTTACAGATCAGCTAGGAAAGATTTAAAGAGAGAGTTAAGAAGAGCAAAGGGAGGACACAAGCAGTCTTTAGCAAATAGAATAAAGGAGAACCCTAAAGCTTTCGATAGGTATGAGAGGAATAAAAAGATGATTAGGGTAGGAATAGGGCCAGTCAAAGTCAGAAGTGGGAAGTTGAGTGTGGACCCTGTGGAGATCGGAGAGGTGCTAAACGAACATTTCTCATCGGTTTTCACTCAGGAAAAGGAAAATATTGTAGAGGAGAAGAATGAGGTACGACTGGAAAGGATCGAGGTTAGTTACGAACTGGTGTTATCAATTCTAGGAGTGAAAGTAGACAAGTCCCTGGGCTGAATGGGATTTATCCGAGGATTCTCTGGGAAGCTAGGGAGGAGTTAACAGAGCCTTTGCCTTTAATATTTGAGTCATCATTGTCTACAGGTTTGGCACCAGAGGACTGGAGGATTGCAAATGTTGTGCCCTTGTTCAAGAAGGGCAGTAGAGATGATCCAGGTAATTATAGACCAGTGAGCCTTACTTCTGTTTTAGGAAAGGTTTTAGAAAGAATTATAAGAGATAAGATTTATAATCATCTAGTAAGCAACAATTTGATTTCAGGTAGTCAACATGAAGGGCAGGTCGTGTCTCACAAACCTCATTGAGTTTTTTGAGAAGGTGACCACGCATTTGGATGAGTGTAGGGCAGTTGACATGGTATATACATGGACTTCAGTAAAGCCTTTGATAAGGTTCCATATGGTAGGCTGTTGGAGAAAATGCAGAGCATGGGATTGAGGGTGATTTAGCAGTTTGGATTAGAAACTGGCTCTCTGAAAGAAGGCAGCAAGTGGTGGTTGATGGAAAATATTCAGCCTGGAGTCCGGTTACTAGTGGTGTGCCACAAGGATCTGTTTTGACCACTGCTGTCGTCATTTTTGTAAATGACAGACGCAGGCATAGATGGATGGATTAGTAAATTTGCAGATGACACTAAAGTCGGTGGAGTAGTGGACAGTGTGGAAGAATGTTGTAGGGGGACTTGGCTAACCTGCAGAATTGGGCTGAGAGGTGGCAAATGGAGTTCAATGCAGCTAAATGTGAGATGATGCACTTTGGGCAGAATAACAGGAAGGCAGAGTACTGGGTCAATGGAAAGATTCTTGGTAGTGTGAACGTGCAGAGAGATCTTGGAGTCCATGTACATAGATCCCTGAAAGTTGCCACCCAGGTGGTTAGTGCTGTTCAGAAGGCATACGGTGTGTTAGGTTTCATTCGTAGAGGGATTGAGTTCCAGAGCCGCGATATCATGCTGCAACTATACAAAATGCTAGTGCGGCCACACTTGGAATATTGTGTACAATTCTGGTCCCTATATTTCGGGAAGGATGTGGAAGCATTGGAAAAAGTGCAGAGGAGATTTACCAGGGTGTTGCCTGGTCTGGAGGAAGGTCTTATGAGGAAAGACTGAGAGACTTGAACATGTTCTCATTGGAAAGAAGAAAGCTAAGAGGGGATTTGATAGAGACATACAAGATGATCAGAGGATTAGATAGGGCAGACAGTAAAGGTCTTTTTCCTAGGATGATGACATCAGCTTGAACAAGGGGGCATAACTACAAATTGAGGGGTGATAGATTTAAGACAGATGTCAGAGGCAGGTTTCTTTACTCAGAGAGTGGGAAGGACATGGAATGCCCTACCTGCTAATATAGTCAACTCACCCACATTAGGGAGATTTAAACAATCCTTAGATAAGCACATGGATGATTTTGGGATAGTGTAGGGGGACGAGCTGAGAATAGCTCACAGGTTGGCACAATATCTAGGGTCGAAGGGCCTGTTCTGCTCTGTATTGTCCTATGTTCTATGTTCTATGTCTTGCAACATCTGTGAAGAGAAATCAAAGTTAACGTTTCAGATCTGGTAACCTTCCCTCAGAACTCAGTGAAATTAATGTTGGTAGACAAGAAAGAAGATCAGAACGGAAATCCCATCTAAGAGAGAGGCAAAACTTCTTCAAGGTGGGTCTGTCTAGAAGAGATGTGTAAGTGAGTTAAGTACTAAATAACAACCGAAAGAACTTTAGATGATGTAAATCAAAAACAAAAATAGAAGTTGCTGGAAAAGCTCAGCCGGTCTGGCAGCATCTGTGCAGAGAAATCAAAGTTAATGTTACAGGTCTGGTGACTCTTCCCCAGTGACAAGCTGACTGAAATCTTGCCTCAGGATAGGTTTGGAGAACACTAACAGCTAAGCAATGCCACAGGTTAACCACAATAATGAATCAGAGTCAGTTCCTGGCTAGAATGGAAGAAGCCCCCATCACTGTGACGGCAGTCCCACCCACTTTCGATTCTGAAGAAGGGACACTGGACTCAAAACATTAACTTTTCTTTCTTTCCAAAGTTGTTGCCAGATCTGCTGAGTTTCTCCAGCAATTTCTGTTCTTGTTCCATGAGCTTTCTGCAGAGGGAGGAGGAAAGGAATTGTCTCTGACTTTGCATTTCTGTAGAGCTCCATCTTTATCCTTTGTTCCTCTCCCTCTTTTCTGCATTCCACCTTTCCTTCTTTCAAACCGCCTCTCCTTCTCCTTCTCCCCTTTTACCCTCTACTCTCACCTTTCTATTGCTCTCCACATCTGTCCTCTCCTCCCCTCTCACCTTAGCCCCTTCTCAGTCTCCTCATGCTGCCCTCTACCGTCTAACCCCACTTTCCCCTCTCCTCTTTAAATCCTTTCTTCCTGATCTTACCTTGGCTTTTGCTTATCTCTCCACCTTCCTCTCCACCTCTTCTCTTCGAGTCATAGAGATGTACAGCATGGAAACAGACCCTTCGGTCCAACTCGTCCACACCGACCAGATATCCCAACCCAATCTAGTCCCACCTGCCAGCACCTGGCCCATATCCCTCCAAACCCTTCCTATTTCATATACCCAGCTCAGTGCCTTTTAAATGTTGCAATTGTACCAGCCTCCACCACTTCCTCTGACAGCTCATTCCATACATGTACCACCCTCTGCGTGAAAAAGTTGCCCCTTATATCTTTCCCCTCTCACCCTAAACCTATGCCCTCTAGTTCTGGACTCCCTGACCTCAGGGAAAAGACTTTGTCTATTTATCCTATCCATGCCCCTCATAGTTTTGTAAACCTCTATAATGTCACCCCTCAGCTCCAAGCTCCAGGGAAAACAGCCCCAGCCTGTTCAGCCTCTCCCTGTAGCTCAAATCCTCCAACCCTGGCAACATCCTTGTAAATCTTTTCTGAACCCTTTCTGAACATCTTTCCGATAGGAAGGAGACCACAATTCTTAAGAGGGAAATCAGAAGGGCAAAAAGAGGACATGAAATAGCTTTGGCAAATAGAATTAAGGAGAATCCAAAGCGTTTTTATAAATACATTTTGTCCTCACTCTGTCCTTTCCCCATTCTTGCTTCTTCTTTCTCCTTCTTTTTTCCTTTTCTTCCCTCTTTACCTCCATCTGTCCCTCTCGTTCACTGCTCTGCTTGACCACAAAATCACCCTTTCTCTGATTTCCCATGTGAGATAACATATGACCAATTCATTTGAAGTAATCTTCCTTAGCACACAGGACAGAAAATGCTTCCGTCAGTTGTTTCTGGCCAGTAGCTGGTGCCAATATTGGCTCAAATTCCCCACTTATATTACGGAACTGATTCTAACGGTCTGCTTGATTACTGAAGCCATCCTGTTTACATTGCAGAATGGTCTTGGCAACAACAGAACTGTGCATCATGTGAGATTTCTTGAGAGTGTCAAAACTTTGAAGATCTGACTGGAACATCCTCTGACAGTTGAAGATGGATCAAGCAGCCCACTTAATTGGCACCACGTTGACAAGTATTCACTCCCTCCACTACTGACCCTCAGTAGCAGCAGTGTGTACTATCTACATGATGCTCTGCAGAAATTCACCAAAGATCCTTCACATTCCAAACCCACAACCACTTCCACCTCAAAGGACAAGGGCAGCAGATGCAAGGGAACACCACCACCTGCAAACTCCCCCTGTAAGTTTCACATCATCCTGACTTGGAAGTACATTTCTGTTCCTTCAGAGTCACTGAGTCTTGCTTTGTGATTACCTTCCTTACAGGAGTGTAGGTGAAGCTAGATCCTATGGACTACAGATACAGTGTTTTAAGAGGGCTCAAGGACAACTAGAAATGTGCAACAAAACATTAGGTGGCTAAGCAATGGCCCCTGTTGTTTTTAGCTTGATACTGAGGAGTGCCATTAACAGCACCCCTGATGATGATGTCATTGTGGATAGAACAGCTTAACCCTCTCAAAGGAGTGAGACCAATTGTCTGGTGCTCCTCCAAGTCTCTATAACAAGATCTAAACATAACCTGTAACTCATTGCTAGCATGCAATAAATAAGATCTTGTAATCGACGAGAGATTTTTCTAGTCAAACCAGGAAGTGGAAATTGGATGATTTGATCTTTCAACAGCTGCAATGAGGAAGTTGTCACTTTTACAGGTTATAATTCGTGTTCATGCCGGGAGTGACTGAGAGATGTACTAACAGAAAATGAAATGTCTAAAATGGCAGAATGTGCAGCAGGTTAGTATTGGAAGGTGGCTCGTATGCTCCGAGAACATGAATGACCCGTTCACACTCTTGGTCTATCTGTCTGAATGTGCCCTGAAGGAACAGCCAAGGTGGCCAAGAGTCTTCCAGCCAACCTGTATGAGTTCATGGCATCTGTAGCTTCTGTGGCCTCTGAGGTGACTTCATCTTGTAGCCGCTTGAGTCCTAAACTGTATAAAGCAACTCAAATCTAATAGCATTTAATGTGATGGGTGCCCGTTCTCTTCTTTGAAGTTCTGCTGGAAATTTTGGCTGATATATATCCCTCAACCGACCAAATCATCTGCTCATTAACTCAATGTAGATTGTGGGAGCTTGCTGTGTGGACATTGGCTGCTCTTTTTCCAAATTACAAGATTGACTGAGCTTCAAATGTACTTCACTGGCAGTAAAGCAGTTCACATAATCATAGAATCCCTACAGTGTGGAGGCAGGAAATTCAGCCCATCAAGTTGGAAGGGTTTAGAGGGATATGGGGCCAGGTGGGACTAGATTGGGTTGGGATGTCTGGTCGGCACGGATGGGTTGGACCGAATGGTTTGTTTCTGTGCTGTACATCTCTATGACTGTAAGTCAACAAAGCTCCTCTGAGGAACATCCCACCCAGACCCAATCCCTTCCCTGTAACCCTGCATTTATCATTGTTAATCCACGTGGTCTGCATATCCCCTGGATGCGATGAGGCAATTTAGTATGGCCACTCTACATAACCTGTATATCTTTGGACTGTGGGAGGAAACCAAAACACCCAGAGGAAATCCACACAGGCACAGAGAGAACATGCACGCTCCACACTGATAGTCGTCCGAGACTGGAATCGAACCCTGGTTCCTGGCGCTATAAAGCAGCAATGCTAACCACTGAGCTACTATGCTGCCCTTTGGGGATATCCTGACATGGTGGAGGACTTTGTATGAAACCGACCAATCCTACCGTTACAACTGGGACAAGAAAGGTACATCTCTGCAGATCATCAGATGTGTGTGTGTGTGAATATGTGGAAAAGAGGCAGTATGGAACAGATGCTCCTTTGTGAACAAACTGACCTCTCCTCTCCGGAATGAGTTTTCCATGAACCACACTTAACAAGAGTCCAGAGCCAGCTCTAAAGAGAAATGGGAAACTCTCTTGAGAAAAAATGAGATGTTTTACGGTGAGGTTGAAAGCTGAATGTTTTAATAGACAATATAATCTAGGGAATCTGTTTTCTATCAATTATGGATCTGCAGAGCTCAGTGTTGCTGTGTTTTATCATCCACTCAGCTAGACAATTGAAGGGGAAAGCAGCTATCAAGGCAGGCAATGTCCTATTTTATCGGTATAGACAAGAACAAGGAATAATAAATGTGACTAAATTTCTCACCTCCTGCTTCATTCAATCTGACAAGTGTGATCCGCTAACTTTGATGCTTATACTGAGGACAGAAACCCTTCTGGTACTTAGTCCAAGGCTGTGAGTGGAACAGTGAATGGTCAGTTTGCTGAATTCAAATTCCAAATACAGAGCCTTGCTCACAGACAACACCTAAATATGGAAGACATCAGCCAAAAAGGAGCAATCACATTGCTGGAAGTGTACGAAAGGCTCCCTAACAGTATGAGAGAAACAGAAGAGCAGATATGGGGAGGTGATGGCCTAGTGGTATTATCACTGGACTGTTAATCTAGAAACCCAGATAATACTCTGGGGATCTGGGTTCAAATCCCTCCATGGCAGATGGTGGAATTTGAATTCAATTTAAAAAGTCTGGAATGTTGTAAAAACCCATCTAGTTCACTAATGCCCTTTAGGGAAGAAAACTGCCATCTTTACCTGGTCTGGGCTACATGTGGCTCCAGACCCACATCAATGTCGTTGATTCTCAACTGCCCTCTGGGCAATTAGGGATGGGTAATAAATGCTGGATTGGTGGTGCTGGAAGAGCACAGCAGTTCAGGCAGCATCCAAGGAGCTTCGAAATCGACGTTTCGGGCAAAAGCCCTTCATCAGGAATAAAGGCAGTGAGCCTGGAGCGTGGAGAGATAAGCTAGAGGAGGGTGGGGTGGAGAGAAAGTAGCATAGAGTACAATGGGTGAATGGGGGAGGGGATGAAGGTGATAGGTCTGGGAGGAGAGGGTGGAGTGGATAGGTGGAAAAGGAGATAGGCAGGTAGGACAAGTCCGGACAAGACATGGGGACAGTGCTGAGCTGGAAGTTTAGAACTAGGGTGAGGTGGGGGAAGGAGAAATGAGGAAATTGTTGAATGCCTAGCCAGCGATGCCCTCATCCTGTGAATGAATTAAAAGAAATACTCAGGCAAATTTCAGGAAAGTGTAAAAGTAATAGGGTAGTGATTGCAGGAGATTTCAAGTTCCCCCATTGTTATCTTGGGTAATCATAGTGTGAAAGATTTAAAGGGAGCAGAATTATTAAAATGTATCTAGGCCAACCCTTTAAGTCTGTACATAAAAGGGCTGGCAAGACATAGTCCTGGACTTAACCTTCAGTAACGCAGCTGGGCAAGTGATTGAAGTATTATTGCCCTCATTTACACCTGGTCACCTGCTTGAAAGTTGGTCAGATTGGGGTAGTCATAATGTGAAAGGTTTCAAGGGAGCAGAATTCTTAAAATGAGAGATCTTTAAACCAGTATGTAGAAGGGTGAACAAGACATGGGATGATCCTGGACTTGATCTTCGGTAACAATGCTGTTGACTTCTCTTGCCATAGGAAACGGTTGAGACCAAATCATTGAATATATTAAAGAAGGAGTTAGATGTAGTTTCTTGTGATAAAGGTATCAAGGCATATGGGTATAAAAGAGAAACAGGGCACTGAGTTGAATCATCAACCACAGTTATATTGAATGCTGCAGCAGGCTCAAAGGACCAAATAGCCTCTATTCCTATTTTCTATGTTTCTAACACCCAGAGAACTAACTGGAGCAGAGTCATTCTGGTATGCTCTAAAAGCTACAAAGCATGGTATCAGTACAATTGGCTGAAGAATGAACTGGACCAGTCATCTCAACGCTGTAACTACAAGAGCCGGTCAGAGGCTGGGAATTCTGCAGTGAGTAACTTGCTTCCTGATTCACCAAAGTTACAAGTCAGGAGCGTGATGGAATTCTCACCTCATATCTGGATGAGTGCAGCTCCAACGCTCAGGAAACTCAATCCATTTATTACTTGATTGGCACCCACTCACCACCTTCAACATTCATTCCCTTCACCACCAAGGCACTGTGGCAGCAGTGTGGACTATCTACAAGAAACACCACAACTACTCACCCAGCCCCCTTCTAGAGCACCTTCCAAACCCAAGACCTCTTTCACTTAGAAGGATAAGGGCAGCAGACGCCTGGAAATACTCCATCTCACACCCCCTCACACTGTCATCATCTTGATTAGAATTAGATTGCCATTTCATCAGTGTTGTTGGGTCAAAGTCCTGGAACCCCTCCCTAATAGCATAATGCGTATCTCTACAATGACATGCACTGCACTGCACTGATTCAAGAAGGCAACTCACCGCATCTTCGTCAAGGCAACTAGGGATTGGGAATAAATGCTAACTCTGCAGTGATGCCTCCATCCTGTAATATTAATAATAGAATTGGGGTGCCTTTGGATGTGGAAGGAGCCGTATACATGTTCTTTTTCTTGATCACTCCAGTCTCCAGTTCATGGAAGGTTCAAACAGATAAACCATCAGATAGTTTCCTTTAAAAGGCTTTCCTCACAAATCTTTCAAACAATGGTCTCAGAGGAGTGAATATCCGCTAATATCGTTCTGAATTATGTTGACATCCCTGTCCAGGGGAGTTACATTTTGCCTTGTCCTGTTCAGGCAAAACTGAAACGAGCTATTGTATAAAAGTGCCCAATTCTCATACTCAGTAAATCCTCTGAAATCTAACTTTGCTATTCAGGTAAAAGACTTTGAAGTGTCTTTCAGTGGAACTCAATTGAAAGCTTATCTGTTCAAACCTTTCCTGAACTGGTTTAAAGCTCCTCTCTTGCTTGAACTGAGTGTAGCAGTGTCCTGTGACTGCTTTGTCTCGATACGAGGTTGCAGAAACCTATTTAGTCGTTTAGCTTCAAATGAAAGAACCCAGTATGATTAATGTGAATCTAAAATGCAGTTCCCTGATACTCTCTCATGAAAATCACATGGTAATAAACAGGTTAACTCTTCTGTCAGTAACAACATTCTGAGCGACTTCAGTCCATTCAAGGCACAGATTTTCTTTGTGATATGGCTTTTGTGTAGGAGACAAGAAAATGTGTAAAGGGATAAGGGCTTATAAGTGCTGAGAGCACATCCTCCTCTATCCTTGATAGTGTGTGTACTGAGTCAATATACTTTACATTGAACCCCATGGATAAGTCAACAACAAACCTAATGTCTCTTCTGGCACAGTTGATGTGTGTTACCTCTGAGCCAGCAGTTATAGAGCATGGAAACAGACCCTTTGGTCCAACTTGTCCATGCCGAAAAGATATCCTAAATAAATCTAGTCCTATATGCTGGCATTTGGTCCAGATCCCTCTAAACCTTTCCTGTTCAGCACACACACACACACACTCCTACACACACACACACTCCTACAGGCCCATACACTCATGCAGAGCCTCTCTCAAACACAAGCTCTCTCTCATACATTCACACATATACTCCCACACTCACACGCACACATGCACCCTCTCACAGATTTATACCCGTTTACACTCACGCTCACACACATACACACACTCTCTTACAGACACTCATACCCCCACCCCCGCACATGCACAGCCACATGCACACACACACACACATATATATAAGTTTGTGGGGTGAATTTGTACTTGGCAGAATTACATTTTATTTTGCTCAAAAACTACATGAATCCATGTAAGATTCTGTAAATCTGTTTTTTAGAAATAGAATCCATCTGAACATTGAAGCACAGATAGCCTCACACAGGACACTTCATACCTTCAATGCATTATTTTGGGCCGACATGGCACCTATTGTTAAAGTTCACGAGAGTGTAACTTTAAAAAAAGTTCTGGGATTTACGTATGAAAGAACTGAAACCAAGATGGTCATTCTAAAAGATGCGATCTGGATGTGGGCGTAGAAGGATGGGTTAGTAAATTTGCAGATGACACTAAGGTAGGCAGAGTTGTGGATAGTGCGAAAGGATGTTGTGGGTTACAGAGAGACATAGAGAAGATGCAGAGCTGGGCTGAGAAGTGGCAAATGGTGTTTAATACAGAAAAGCGTAAGCTAGTTCACTTCGGAAGGAGCAACAGGAATGCAGAGTACTGGGCTAATGGTAAAATTCTTCGCAGTGTAGATGAACAGAGGGATCTCAGTGTCCAGGTGCATAAATCCCTGAAAGTTGCCACCCAGGTTGATAGGGTTGTTAAGAAAGCAGATGGTGTGTTGGTGTTTATTGGTAGGGGGATTGAGTTTTGGAGCCACGTGAGGTCATGCTTCATCTGTACAAGATACTGGTAAGGCCCTACCTGCAGTATTGGGTATAGTTCTGGTCACCACATTATAGGAAGGATGTGGAAGCTTTGGAAAGGGTTCAGAGGAGATTTACTAGGATGTTGCCTGGTATGGAAGGGAAGGTCTTACAAGGAAAAGTTGAGGGACTTGAGGCTGTTTTCGTTGGAGAGAAGAAGGTTGAGAGGTGACGAATCAAGCCGTATAAGATAATCAGAGGGTTAGATAGGGTGGACTGTGAGAGCCTTTTTCCTCAGATGGTGAAGGCAAACGTGAGGGGACACAGCTTTAAATTGAGGGGTGATAGATTAAGGACAGATATTAGGGGTAGTTTCTTTGTTCAGAGAGTAGTAGGGGTGTGAACAGCCTGCCTGCAACAGTATTAGACACACCGACGTTAAGGGCATTTCAATGGTCATTCGACATACATAATGATATAATGGAACGGTGTAGGTTAGATGGGCATCAGATTAATTTCGCGGGTTGGTGCAACATTGAAGGATGAAGGGCCTCTACTGCACTGTAACGTTCTATGTTCAATGTTAACAAACAATCCAGGAATTTTTCAATGTATAATTTCAGTTACATCACACTGTAAACTTTTGCTTTAAATTCTGTGTCTTACGGTCTTATACTCCACAACCACCTGACGAAGGAGCAGCGCTCCGAAAGCTAGTGCTCCCAAATAAACCTGTTGGACTATAACTTGGTGTTGCATGATTTTTAATTTTGTACACCCTAATCCAACACTGGCACCTCCAAATCATGACTCTTAAATGTTGCAATTTTACCAGCCTCTACCATTTCCTCTGGCAATTCATTCCATGCATCCATCGCCCTCTGCAAGAAAAAGTTGCCCCTCGGGTCCCCTTTAAATATTTCCCCTCTCACCTTAAACCTATGCCCTCTAATTTTGAACTCCTCTACCCCGGGAAAAAGACCTCGTCTATTTACCCTATCCATGCCCCTCATGATTTTATAAATCTCTATAAGGTCATCCCTCAGCCTCTGACACCTCCGGGAAAACAGCCCCAGCCTATTCAGCCTCTCGCTATAGCTCAATTCCTCCAACCTCAGCAATGTCCTTGCAAATACTTTTTGAACCTTTTCAAGTTTAACAATATCTTTCCATAGCAGAGACACTAGGACGGAATGCAGTATTCCAAAAGTGGCCTGACCGATGTCCTGTACAGCTGCAATATGACATCCCAACTTCGATACTCAGGGCACTGACCAATAAAGCAAGCATACCTAACATCTTCTTTGCAATGCTGATACAAGTCCTACTTGCTTCACGGGTACCAATACTGTTTAATTACAGCATGTATAATGGCAGTCAATAGAACATCTGTAAGGTCTGACAAGTGCCATCTCTATTTATATGATGCTGAGCAGATAATATTTTGCTCAATAGGTTGCAAATCGATGTTAATTGTTCCTGGCATCTGGGTAATTTTTTTTACGGGGGTACAGATGTAAAATCTGAAAAAGAAGCAGAAAACGATAAAAATATTCAGGCACCATCTGTGGTGAGAAGCACAGAATTACCTTTGCAAGCTGAAGATCTTAGAGCAGAACCAGAACTAGACAGAGATGTAACAGGTTAGAAACAAATACAGGGGTAGGCAAGGACATGAGGGGAGGTGTGCGATTGGGTGAAAGGTAGCAGAGATTGATGAGAATAAATATAATGGTGGAAGAGAAAAATCACACCTGATCAAACAATCAGGGTCTGAATTCTTGGGATCCTGTCTCTGCCCTGAGATTTGTGACTGGAGCAAGAGAATCGAAAAATACTTGCAGTGGGCAGCGTGTCAATCAGGACATGTTGTTTCCAGCTTCTGGGCAAGAGACAGTAAGAACACACTCTCCACCTTATTGAGGCCAAGTAATGTCGTTAAAAGTTTTCTCTTGAACTTTCAAATGGGTGTGTGAGTTCAGGAAATGCCATATCAGCTGAAGAGAAGCAGATGCAGAGTGTGGAACTAATCACAGCTGCCCAGGTATTACCCTGGTCTCAGGGATAAAGTTGGTGGTTGGGGAGGGGGATCCTTGGCATCTTGTCAGGGGTGTCCTTGGTGCTGTGCAGGTGACAGGGAGAGCGGGCACCCATTGCTGGTATTGCAGTGCTGAAGAGCTGGGAACAGGCACAAAATGCCCCAAATCTGAAAACAGTGAGTAAATAAGAGTCAAATCAAAGTCGACCATTGTCCTATGTGTGGTGTGTTGTCACTGCACGTCAAGCAACACCAAGAGAAAGAAGTCAACTGCCCAGAATTCTGCTACACAGACCATTTTTGGCCATGCTGCTTTTCTGAAAGGAACCTAGAACTGAAATTTCATGGACAATTTTAGAGTAGAGTTGACTCAGGTCTCTGTCCTTTACTGATGTGCCCCTGCATCTCCATCTTGAATTTGGTGAACATTGCACTACTGTGACCACAGAGTATGGTGCTTGGCAATTAGCATAACGGGGAGATAGGAATTAGCAGCAAGTGAGGACTGCAGCTGCTGGAGGTCAGAGTCGAAACGTGTCGCACTGGAAAAGTACAGCATCCGAGCAGCAGGAAAATTGACGTTTCGGGCCTTTCATCAAAGCTGTTACCACCTTGGGTCAATCCCACTGCAGAGATTGTATTGCATATCCTTTCAACTTCTAAACCCCAGTTGCCAGTAACACAAGTTGTTCTTATATCCAGATTGTTGGAATATAAATGGTGTGGATTGCCATTGCACTTTGTAATCTGGACTCCCAGTCTGTTGTCCTATGGACATGGGGTCAAACCCCACCACAGCAGGGGATGTGGGTGTCACTGACTGGGTCAGCATTCATTGGCCACCCCTAATTGCCCTTGAGAAGATTGGTGAACTGAAGTCCATGTGCTGTTTGAACACCAATAGGACATTCTCAAGGGCATTCCACACCCTTACTACTCTGAGTAAAGAACCTACCTCTAACATCTGTCCTATATCTACCAACCCTCAATTTAAAGCTATGTTCCCTTGTGCTAGCCATCAACATCCAAGGAAAAAGACTCTCACTGTCCACCCTATCTAATCCTCTGATCATTTTTATGCCTGTATTAAGTCACCTCTTAATCTTCTTCTCTCAAAAACAGCCTCAAGTCCCTCAGCCTTTCCTCCATACCAGGCAACATCCTAGTAAATCTCCTCTGAACTCTTTCCAAAGCTTCCACATCCTTTCTACAATGCAGTGACCAGAGCTGTACACAATACTCCAAGTGTGGCCGTACCAGAGCTTTGTACAGCTGCAGCATGACCTCATGGTTCCAAAACTCAACTCCTCTACCGATAAAAGCTAACACACCATATGCCTTCTTAACAACCCCATCAACCTGGGTGGTAACTTTCAGGCATCTGTGCACATAGACACCGAGATTTCTCTGCTCATCTATACGATCAAGAATCTGTATTCTTATTACTCCTTCCAAAGTGAATCACCTCACACCTTTCGGCATTAAACACCATTTACCAGCTCTCAGCCAAGCTCTGAAGCTTATCTATGTCCCTCTGTAACCTGCAACATCCTTTTGCACTATCTACAGCTCCACCAACTTTAATATCATCCGCAAATTTACTAACCCATCCTTCCATGCCCTCAATTCTCTTCATACAAAAAACAGGATAAAATATCCCTCTTAATCATCATAGGTTGGAGCTGCACCCGTCCAGGCAAGTGGGGGCATTTTCATCACACTCCTGCCATCCTTCCTGTCACATGGATCTCTCTGAATATCGACCATTGGGGATTGGGGTAGTTTGCTGCCTCAAATCCTGCATCCGCAATATTTAAAATGAACAATTCAAACACAATTTGAACACATATCTCCCTCTGTGGATGGGGAAGGGTAGAACTGTAACAAAAATCAAAACATCAAAGGAAACATATGAATTTAAAGCAACATATCATTTTGAGGCATGATAACGCACCCTACCCCTCTAATCACGGAAAGTCAGTGCCATCGGGCACCATGTACTCCATCTCCAGGGGCACCTTAGTACAGATGTAACCACATGAGAGAGCCAGGTAGTTGGGAGCGAGCCAGGTAGTTGGGAGCAACCCCGTCTCCATGGCCACTGTCCAGATCAAGAAGCAGAACAAAGAGGTGATCCTTCAATCTGCCTGCCTACCTCTGTAAAAGATGTCCAGGGATCAGAAGTGTGGGGCTAAAGTGCAGCCTCAAATCTAATATCAGCTCCTTTAAAAATAAACGCATGTTGTTTCCAGCTTCTGTGATGTTGACAAGGGCAAGACATGGTAAGAACACACTCTCCGCCTGATTGGGGCCAATTAATAACCAATTAATAGGGCTGAATCCTGTAAGGATCCATCTCAGCACAACCTGCATGTTCCTCAAAGCTGCAAAAAATTATAGGAAACTCAGGAATCCGTGAATCTATTTAACCTTTGATTACAGAGGACTGCTGTGTGCAGCTCTTCCCTCCCCGCTGATGGCAAGAAAGAAAGTCCCATGTGGAGAATCCTCCATCAGCATCAGGCAGCAAGACAGAATACCAGGCCTTATCCTGTAAAGGAACAATGTTAAGGAAGTGAAGGGTAAGCAGTAGCCAACTGGAAGAATTCAGTTAGTGCTGACTGGAAGAACTCAGAGTGAATTTCCCCCTGAAGGCTTATATTGTGGGGTACAACTGCCCGAGGAAAGTTTCTTGGTCAAATATGAAAGAATATCCAAACAAGGGTCAGCTCAGATGCAAGTCCATTGTAAGCATGAGCTGAGTAAACACCACAAGTGCCCTCAAGGGCAGGCCCCTGCTGTTCCAAGGTCCTGGAAGACTTTGGCATGAGCCAGATGTTGGCGGATGCCTGTCATTATGGGGCAAGGATGGCAGCTCAACATGTCTGAGTATAGACTCTTCAGGCTGTATAGAGAAGAGGACGTAAAATGTGGGGTGGAATGGACCACAGCTGTGAGGAGGGATGATATAATAAACAAGCTCAGTAGACACGGAACATGTTTCCCATCTTTTATAGTTCAGAACGGAATGTATATTCACTTGTGTCTTTCATAATTCCTGCAGTCTGGGTGATCTGACCTTCCAAAAGACTTAAAATTCTTCAAATATTTCTCTTCTGTTAGAAATGTTCTTCAATCTTTTATATTATTTTGGCCCTTCTCTCCTCACAAAATAAACTGTTCTTTTTTTTCCCAATGCTGTAGCCTTGGTATAAATTAATTTTATACCCTTGTGATGTCAACTGCCTGTGGAGCCTATTCACAGCAGGGGTGATTGTCATTGCACTGGCTAAGTAATCTCTGTTACCTTTTCCCTTCCTAGCCTGATCTTTCTTGTCTTTATTTAAAAATATTTCCCTTATACCTCAGGGATCTCTAACTTTATATTCAGAGCTTCCTATTGCTCCAACAAAGGTTTCTTCCATTAATAACCCAGTCTTTTTCCAGTGTGGCTAGCCATTATTTATTTTCTTGCCCAAACTGTTTTTCTAACAGCTCTTATCAACTCTGAGGTTAAAGATTCCTTCTGGAGTGTTGGTTTGCCCTCTTCTTGCTCCCACTAGTGCAGCTGATTGTTAGTTGCTGCATTTCGGCTGCTGTCTGTATCTTCTTAAATTGGTGTTGTTCTTAACGTAGTGAATTCGCTTGTCTTCAGAATCATTTTTCTCCGTTCTTAAATGTATTCCTTCCACCATTGTTACCTTCAGGTGTTTTAGCAACAGTGCCACAACTGATCCACTATGTTCAGCAGGGCTCTGGGTATTCTGAGCTAGTGGTTTGGGTACTTTTCTGTTACCAGTCCTCCCTTCTACTATTTCAGGACAAAAAAAGTTAGTGTCCAGTCAAGTCACCATAGTCTTACCAGACCATAGGGCCGCTCTCTCATTTGAGAGAGAGAAAGAGAGACAATTCAGGCAAGGAGGGGAAAGGTTGAGAAGGAGAGTCTTTCATGGTAACCTCAGCCAATGCAGGAATTGAACCCATACTGTCAGCATCTCACTGCTTTGCAAACCAACTATCCAGGCAACTTAGCTAAATCAACCCCTAGCAAAGTTAGAATAACCAGCTCTTAGAGAACAGTGTAACAAAACTCAAAATTCCAAAGGAAACATACAAAGTTTAGTTACACTTCAATATGATTTAATAGTGCTCCAATTATTTAAATTGCTGTAAATTAAAAATGTGTAATAGCTTTAAAATAGTTGTGCTTGGATTTAACTGAGAAACACTAAGAGTAAGGAAAATTCAGAGCCAATATATAATAAAGGAACACATGTGATCAAAAGCAGAAAAATCGAATCTAAAGAAAGCAAAGCCATATGTGGAATGCATGGCTTGTAATATCTGGGAAGTTTAGATTAGGTTCCCTACAGTGTGGAAACAGGCCCTTTGGCCCAACAAGTCCACACCAACTCTCTGAAGATTAACCCACCCAGATCCATTTCCCTCTGAATGATGCATGTAACACTATGGGCAATTTAGCATGGCCAATTCACTTGACCTGCACATCTTTGGACTGTGTGAGGAAACCAGAGCACCCGGAGGAAACCCGCACAGACACGGGGAGAACGTGCAAACTCCACAGAGACAGTCGACCGAGGCTGGAATGGAACCTGGGACCCTGGTGCTGTGCTAACCATTGAGCCACCACGCCGCCCATTGTGGAACAAGTTCTAGATTACTAACATGATTGTAGTTTTATATTCAGAGCTTACTATTGCTCCAACAAAGGTTTCTTCCATTAGATTAGATTAGATTAGATTACATCACAGTGTGGAAACAGGCCCTTCGGCCCAACAAGTCCACACCGACCCGCCGAAGCGCAACCCACCCATACCCCTATATTTACCCATTACCTAACTCTACGGGCAATTTAACATGGTCAATTCACCTAACCTGCACATCTTTGGGATTGTGGGAGGAAACCGGAGCACCCGGAGGAAACCCACGCAGACACGGGGAGAATGTGCAAACTCCACACAGTCAGTCAGTTGCCTGAGGCGGGAAATGAACCCGGGTCTCAGGCGCTGTGAGGCAGCAGTGCTAACCACTGTGAATAACTCAGTCTTGGGGCAGAAGTTGAAGTCCAGATGTTTGAGCCTGAGCAGTGGCTGGCGTCACTGTGGTGCATCTGTGTGGCTGCGAGTTACATGGTTAGCACATTCTGAGAGGTGGTCTCCCCACTACTTCAGGGTCTGGAGGCATAAAGATGATGGTTGACCACCAGGCAGTCTCAGTGAAACAGGAAGCTAGATGAAGAATTCTTTGGGGTCCTGCTCACAAATTGATTTTCTGTATGGACACTAATGAGGACACTGCTTCCTCAAGAAAGTGCAGTCAGGCCCAGCATTGTGACATTAAGAGCAGCTGAGATGTTCAGGAGGAGAGGCAGTTGAAATGTGCAGTAATAAAGATGGGTGTTTTGCTAGTTAGGGGAACAGGTGGATGGGTCTGCAGCCATTGTTGTGAGTCCAGAATGGTATGTTGCCTCCCTGGTATCAGGCTGAGGAATACCACAGGGAATTTCAGGATCTTCTTCTGGGGCAGGATGAAACTTGATGTGATGATCCACTTTGGTAATAATGGCTTAGGTAGGAATGAGGATGCAATCAGAATTTAGGCAGCTCAGTAGTAAGTCGGACCTCAAATGTAATAATCACCAGATTACCCCCAGTACCATGTGCAAATGTGTACAGAAACAGAAGGCAAAAAAACTGAAAGAACTGTTGAAAATCTGAAACAGAAAAAGAAATTGCTGGAAAATCTCAGCATCTATGGACAGAAGTCAGAGTTAACGTTTCGGGTTTAGTGACCCTTCCTCAGAACTGAAGGTCGCTGAGAAAAGCCCCATTTGAAGCAGCACTTTATCTTTACTTCACTCAATCTAGTCTGCTGCATTCGCTGCTCACAATACGGTTTCCTCTGCGTTGGGGAAACGAAGTGCAGACTGAGCTGAGTGAACAGCACAAGTGCATATACATTCCTTCCACAAAGAAGACCCCTGAGCTTCCAGTTTCCTACCACTTCAATCACTACTGGGTTTTCTGGCCAACATCTCTGTCTCAGGCCTACTGCAGTGCTCCAGTGAAGCTTAGTGCAAACTGGAAGAACAGCACCTCATTTTCTGCTTGAGAACCCTGCAGCCCTTCTGGACTTAATATTTTCAACAATTTTAGGGCTTAAACACCTTTGCCCATGTTTTTCTCCATTCCCATTCAGGCCCACCTGGTCTGCTACCACTCACTACCCATTGTCAGCCATTAATAGTTCCCATTAGCAGCTTTTCATTCCTCATTTAATCCCTCTTTGTCTATCCAACTGTTTTTCTTTTTTTGGGCTCTGTCTCCACCAATCATTTACTCTTCCTCCTCCCACCACCCCACCTTCTGTGTAAAAACGTGCTTAGAAGGATAAGGCAGATGAATATGTGTCTTAAAAGATGGCATAGGAGGAAGGGCTTTAGAGGCCTGGGAATCTGGAACTGGCTGAGGGAAAGATGGCACCAGGCTTTTGCCCAAAACGTCGATTTTACTGCTCCTCGGATGCTGCCTGAATTGCTGTGCTCTTCCAGCACCACTAATCCAGAACCCATACAAACTGGGCAGGTTGCAGCCGAGGCTGAGTTCCATGCTATATATTTTGTTCATACTAGATTAGAGTGGTGCTGGAAAAGCACAGCAGGTCAGGCAGCATCCGAGGAGCAGGAAATTTACGTTTCGGGCAAAAGCCCTTCATCAGGAATGACCTGCTGTGCTTTTCCAGCACCACTCTAATCTAGACTCTGATCTCCAGCATCTGCAGTCCTCACTTTTGCCATTTTGTTTATACTGTTGGGAGGGCTTCAAGTTAACTTGGCAAGGGTGTGGGAACCAAGGGAAAATATTACAAAGAATATCAGTGATGAGAAAATCTTTGTAGAGACGGATAGCACTGGCATGGAGAATAATGAGTTAATAAGTAATGGTGCAGTCAGGGAGAGAGTCATCCAGATTAAATCAGAGTTACTGTGGATGAATGTGAATGCACAGAATATACTAAATTTGCAGACACAAATTTCCACGTAAAAATACGATGTTGTAGTGATAACAGAGTCCTGGCTCATGGAAGAGGCAGACTGCGTATTAAATAATCTGGATACAAGGTGTCAAAAAAGATAGAAAAGGAAGGAAAGGAGCAGGGTAGCAGTACTGGTTAAGGAGAGCATTGTAGTGCTGGTGAATAAGGAATTCCAAGGGAAGGAAAAGACAATTCCAGTTTGGAATAAAAGTGGTGTATTGCTTGGTGCAGAGCTGAAAATATGTTGCTGGAACAGCACAGCAGGTCAGGCAGCATCCAGGGAACAGGAGAATCGACGTTTCGGGCATAAGCCCTTCTTCAGGAATGAGGAAAGTGAAAATATGTTGCTGGAACAGCGCAGCAGGTAAGGCAGCATCCAGGGAACAGGAGAATCGACGTTTCGGGCATAAGCCCTTCTTCAGACCACCAACCAGTAGGAGAGATGTGCAGGAACAAATCTGCAAGGAAATTAGAGAGATGGCAACATTACTGCGCAGCCACAATGGGGGAGTTTCAGTCCCTGCTTGGGGTACTGATAGTGTGAGGGGCAGTGAGGGCAAGTGTTCCTGGATTGCATGCAGGAGAACATGCAGAAGCTATACATGCATTTGGAAAGACAGGGTTTGATGAGGGGTAATCAGCATGGCTTTGTGTGTGGGAGATCATGCCTCACAAATTTGTTAGAGTTCTTTGATGAAGTAACCAGGAAGGTTAATGAGGGCAAGGGGGTAGATGTAATCTATATGGGTTTAGTAAGGCCTTTGATAAGGTTCCACATGGTAGGTTGCTCTGGAAGGTTAGATCACGTGGAATCCAGGGGGTGTTGACAAATTGGATATGCACTTGGCTTGATGGTTGGAAGCAAAGTGTGGGAAGGATGCTTGTCAGACTGGAGGCCTGTGACTAGTGGAGTGCCTCAGGGGTCAATGCTGGGCCCACTGCTGTTTGTTATCTATACCAATGATTTGGATGAGAATGAATAAGGCATGATTAGTAAATTTGCAGATGACACTAAAATAGGCGGTATCGTGGACAATGAGGGAGGTTGTCAGATTGCAGCAGGACCTTGATCAGCTGGAGAAGTGGGCCGAGAAATGGCAAATAGAGTTTAATATAGATAAGTGTAAGATCTTGCATTATAGAAAGTCAAATCAAGGTAGGAGCTTAATGGTGAATGGTAGGGTCTTAAGCAATGCAGTGGAACAAAGCGACCTTGGAGTTCAGGTGCACAGTTCTCTGAAAGTGGAGTCACAGGTAGACAGGGCAGTGAAGAAGGCTTTTGGCACACTGGCCTTCATCAGTCAGGGCATTGAGTGGAGACATTGAGAAGTTATGTTACAATTGTACAGGATGTTGGTGAGGCCACACTTGGAGTATTGTGTCCAGTTTTGGTCACCTTGCTGTAGGAAGAATGTTATTAAACTTGAAAGAGTGCAGAAGAAATTTACAAGGTTGTGGCCGGGATTCAAGGGTCTAAGTTATAGCGAGACGTTGGACAAGCTAGAATGTTTTTCTTTAGAGCATAGGAAACTGAGGGGGTATCTTATGGGAGTGTATCAGATCATTTGAAGCATGGATAGGGCGAATGCACTCAGTCTTTTTCCCAGGTTTGGAGAATCGAGAATTAGACGGCATCAGTTTAAGGTTAGAGGGGAAAGAATAAAAGGGAACCAGAGGGACAACTTTTTTACACAAAGGGTGGTAAACATATGGAATGAACTGCCAGTGGAAGTGATTGAGATGGATACTTTAACAACATTTAAAAGGCATTTGGACAAATACATAGATAGGAAAGGTTAGAAGGATATGGGCCAAGTGAAGGGAAATGGGGTTAGCATGGATGGATGTTGGACCAATTTGGGCCAAAGGGCCTGTCTCTATGATGTAGGACTCTATGACTCTAACTTCTTAAAGCACTATGTGTCCAGACCAACAAGAAAGGATGCACTGTTGGATCTAGTTCTTGGATGAGTCAGGTGAAATGGCAGTGAGGGAACATTTTGGAGACAGTTCTCATTGTACTATAAGATTTAGGATGATAGAGTCCATGCAGTGTCAAAGCAGGTCATTTGGCCCATCGAGTCCAAATTGACCCTCCCTCCGAGCATCTTTCCCAGATCCATCCCATCCCTGTAACCCCGCATTTCACATGATTAACCCACCTTGCCTGTATAGCCTGGACACTATGGGCAATTTGTCATGGCCAATCCACCTAACCAGCACATTTTTGGACTGTGAGAGGAAACCGGAGCATCCGGAGTAAACCCACACAGACACAGAGGAGAATGTTCAAACTCCACACAGACAGTCACCCAAGGATGGAATTGAACCTGGGTCCCTAGTGCTGTGAGGCAACAGTGAGCCACTGTGCTGCCATAATGATGGTGGTTAATGACAGTGACAAAGTCAATTGGCAGTGAACGGATTTCAGTGGAACAAGAACAGAGCTGGACAGGGCAGACTGAAATATAAGATTAGCAGGGAATGAGCAATGGATTTCTTTCAATGAGGAGACAATTCAGGAATAGTCAAAGTATATTCCTCGAAAAGTGAAAGGTAGGACAAATAAACCTCAAGGGCCTCAAATGATAAAGGAGGTAGAAATTAAGATAAAAAGAAGAAAAAACTGTGTGTGCGACAGGTGTCAGGTCAAAAGTATAATTGAGAGTTAAGAGGATAACCAAGACCATATTAGAGAAGCAAAGAGGGATTACAAGAAAAATATTGGATTCTTCAATAGCATGAAATCCACAGCTTTTCTCTTCTGCGACTGGGGATAACAAATATTATCACACCTAGCAAAATACTCTGCTCGAGGCAACCTCAAACCAATTACATTATAAATAGCTCAATGGCCCTGAAGAATCAGAAATTCACCTATTTTGATTGATTAAGATGAAAAATGCTGCAGAAAGAAATTCCATAACTTACAGAACAGTGTTCCACCTTTATCATATGCAGCACATGCCTAAAATTATATACTTTCCCCTTTTCTTTGACAGCATTCATACTCTGCATGACCAGCTCTGACAGATTCTATATTAATTTCCATTACAATGCTGCCATGTGCTTGGAATAGAATTCAATTGAGGGCAAAGATTCTACACATTTGAAAAATTATTACAATTCTATCCTGTGATATTCTACTGTATTTCTGCTGTTTGTGTCATTATAGTTCATGCTACCAGTTTTTGATTAAGCTATCACTGGGACATATATAAACTAGCACAATGCATTTGGCTCGGCTAACCTCAGTAATGTGGTGAGGGGTTACCACACCAAAGGTTAAGAGTTAAAAATTCCATTGTAATACATTGTAAACTGAAAATGTTAAAGTTCCATTAACTTATCTCTTGGCAGTAGGAGAGATTTAAGCTGTTCAGTCATCATGGAACCTCTTGATTGTTGTAGTGGTCATGTTACTACAGAGACACAGTAAGACACAGTTCGAAGGGTAAATAGGATTGGTATGACACAGATTTGTAGAATATTATTATTTGGAAACGTGGATTTAAAAGTAGAGGAAAAATAGACTTCAGTTTTCAGTTCTATGAGGGTGATTGGTTTTTTTCTTAATGAAAGTCAGAACAGTGAACTAAATGCAACTTTCTCAACAAAGCATGTGACTGAAGTTAAATACTGAATACCTACATGTTGAGGTTTATGGTACAGAAACAGATGGTTAGAAGCCCATGTCAGTTGACTTCAGAAGGAAAGTCATTCAAGGAGTTTTCTTTCTTATTTAGAATTAGAGTCCCTACAGTGTGGAAACAGGCCCTTCAGCCCAACAAGTCCACACCAACCCTCCGAAGAGTAACTGACCCAGACCCATTCCCTGATCCAATATTTACTCCTGACTAATGCACCTAACCTTCACATCCCTGAACACTATCTGCAATTTAGCATGGCCAATTCAGCTAAACTGCACATCTTTGGACTGTGGGAGGAAACCCTCACAGTCACCCGAGGCTGGAATCGAACCTGGATCCCTGCTACACACTCAGCCACCGTGCTGCCTATTTTGTGAAAGTTTCCAGGCTGCATCAGTTGAAATCTCCAGTCTGTCAGAACTAGAATGAAGTCTTTAGGCCCTCAGAGCTGGAATGACGCCTTCAGGCCCTCGGAATTGAAAAGGAGTGATACATTGCCTCAGACATCCAAGGAGAAAGGTTGAAAGTGTCTTGAGTGTAAGAAATTAAAGTGTTAAGATAGGAGTGATATTTCACTGAGTTTGAGTGACTGTGAAGGATTTTGCTGGGAAAGAAAGGTTGGATTTTTTTTCTTTGTTTAGTTTATGATTTTATATCAATTATATACACATGCACAGCTTTTTTTGTGTGCAATTAACTTGTGTTCTTTTGTTAAAAGAGCAATGGCAGCCTCGTGTGAATATGTTCAGTGACAGATCATCACGGCAATTAAACTGCAACAATAAAGCTCATAATCTATCAAGCCAGGTAACAAAGACTGACCTTGCCAGTGACATCCACATCTCATGAAAGAATAAAAAAGAATAAAACATCCTTCAAATATTGAGCCTTAGTACTCTCAGGATACCTTGGAAGTACGGGCCGCTTTGTCAGCGTTTATCAAATGCCAAGGAAAACAAAGTAAAATAAAGTTCTGCTCATGTCAAATCGGACTGAGATCATTTACTGATTTGCTGTGTCACACTACAATGGGGTGGCTTGAATCTTGTGAACAACGAGTTGTTCTGTGTTTGGTGAGCAGTAGAATTGAGCTCGAATGGGACACGAAGGGAGCTAAGGGCTGGAATAGGTCATTAATGGAATGGATTTAGTAAGATTCAGTAAGGAAATTTACTAGGGCCTTGTGGAAAGAAACTCTCCGTGAAACCCACTGACACTTGCACTTAATCAAGAAAATGATACATCCCTGTTATTCTGTCATTGTAAAACCTTAAGTTTGAAATTGAAGTCGTAAGCCTCATATTCAGTTAGTGCTGCCACCCAGTGAAACATAAACTGAGTTTGCAGCTTCACATGGACTCAGTAAGATTAACAGAAATTTTCAGACCGTGAGATGAGGAGGCAGAAAATCCTGAGACATATTAACATAGAACAATACACCGCAGAACAGACCCTTCGCCCCTCGATGTTGCGCCAACCTGAGAACTATTCTCAGCTCATCCCCCTACACGATCTCATCATCATCCATGATTAGATTCCCTACAGTGTGGAAAAAGGCCCTTCAGCCCAACAAGTCCACACCGACCCTCCGAAGAGTAACCCACCCAGACCCATTTCCCTCTGACTAATGCACCTGGGCAATTTAGCATGGCCAATTCATGTGACCTGCACACCTTTGGACTGTGGGAGGAAGCCACAGCACCCGGAGGAAACCCACGCAGACACGGGGAGAATGTGAAAACTCCACACAGAGAGTCACCCGAGGCTGGAATCGAACCTGGGACCTGGTGCTGTGAGGCAGCAGTGCTAACCTGAGCCACAATGCCACCCAAATGCTTATCCAAATGCTTTCTTTTTACAGAACAATGTGAGGACATTGAAGCAAATAAGGATTGTGACAACACATTTATTTTCAGGTTTTTGTCATTACTGTTGCCCCACGGTATAATATCACTAATCTGAGGTAGGGTATCATTTTGACACTCAAATCTCATTTTCACTTTGCTCATTCAGATGGTTCCTATTATTTCTTGAACTTTCCTCTTCATTTTTCCCACTTTGAGGACTATCTGAAAAGTAAGCTCAGCTTCTTCACTGAGAAATAGCTCAATAATAAAAATACAGTTAAATATTGACCATCAAGGTGGCAGTGTAAGGTTGTGATTGGCAATATTGTGTTTCCCAGGTTGAAGATCTCGCTCTCTAAATTGTTCTCACAAACTGAAAAACTGAGCAGCAAGTGTGGAAAGATACACATTGACACGTCCTTCACTTAGCTGGATAAATCTGGATTTTGTGTAATATTGTTATATGATTGAGTCCACACCCCCTTTACAGCTCTCTCCTGTTTTATTTCTTGTGACTTCTGACTCATTTTTCCATAACTGTACAGCCAGGATGGCTGCTTTCTTAATCAGAGAGCAGTGGAGACAGGGTCATTTAACATTTTTAAGGCAAGGTGAGATTGATTCTTGATTGTTAAGGGAGTCAAAGGGTATTAGAAAGTGGAAATGAGGCCATAATCAGTTCAGTCATAATTATATAAAATGGTGGAAAAACATTGAGGAGTGAATAATGTACTCCTGCACTGAATATGTACGTTTGCATAATGTTGCATAAGGGTAGCTTATTACTTTAAAGGGCTAAATGGCATCGTGAGATAAGTCCCACCTTTCAGGATTCTTCCTGGATGGAGCTAACCCATTCCCCGTACTGTCAGTTCTATGAGAACACGATAGTTCCGTTCTCGAGCTTTCCCGAGTTATAACAAAATCACATAACAACAGCACCATTAAACTGATGGGGCCAGAATCGCTTTATAACCTATACATGCTTTAAAAATTCATGCTTTCGAAACTGTGTCCCCAATTTGTCAATCGTGATATAATGAATTTGCATTAACAAAACACGCATTAGAGCAGAACAACCCGTATATTCACCACAGCATGTGTATTTGTGTTTCAGAGATTGTTCTTAGTTCTAACACAATTTAGTTAAAGTAACGTGTACTTATCTAAATTGAGCCGCACATCTCACAAGAGACAATCATGTATCTTAGATATAATGTAGCTAGCTACTAAGTAATATGGAATAAACTTGCTGATAGTTCTTCAAGATTTAACCCTTCTTCTGCTGAAGGTATGGTGGCTCAGTGGTTAGTACTGTTGCCTCACAGCGCCAGGGATCTGGGTTCAATTCCAGCCTCAGGTGGCTGTCTGTGTGGTGTTTGCACATTCTCCCCATGTCTGTATGCATTCCCTCCCACAGTCGAAAGATGTGCGTGTTAGGTGGATTGGCCATTCTAAATTGCCCATAACATTCAGGAATGTATTGGTTAGATGGATCAGCCATTACAAATGCAGGGTTATAGGGATAGGGCAGGGGGGAAGGAGTCAAAACATAAAATAGTACAGGCCCTTCTGCCCTTGATGTTGCACCACCCTGTGAAACCAATCCAAAGCCCATCTAACCTAAACTATTCCATTCCCGTCCATATGCCTATCCAATGACCACTTAAATGCTCGTAAAGTTGGCAAGTGCATTGCAGAGTGCGTTCCATGCGCCTACTACTCTCTGAGTAAAGAAACTACCTCTGACATCTATCCTGTATCTATCAACCCTCAATTTGAAGCTTTGCCCCCTCATACTAGCCATCACCATCCAAGGAAAAAGGCTGTCACTGTCCACCTGATCTAACCCTCTGATCATCTTATATATCTCAATTATGTGACCTCTCAATCTTCTTCTCTCTAATGAAAACAGCCTCAGGTCCCTCAACCTTTCCTTGTAAGACCTTCCCTCCATACCAGGCAACGTCCTATAAATCTCCTCTGAACCCTTTCCAAAGCTTCCACATCCTTCCTATAATGCGATGATCAGAACTGCACACAATACTCCAAATGTGGGAGCATCAGAGTTTTGTACAGCTGCAGCATGACCTCATGGTTCCAAAACTCAATCCCTCTACCAATAAAAGCTAACACACCTTTTTAACAGCCCTATCAACCTGGGCAGCAATTTTGAAGGATCTATGTACATGGACACTGAGATCTCTCTGCTCATCTACACTGCCAAGAATCTTATCATTTGCCCAGTATTCTGCATTCTTGTTACTCCTTCTAAAGTGAATCACCTCACACTTTTCTGCATTAAACTTCATTTGCCATCTCTCAGCCCAGCTTTGCAGCTTATTTATGTCCGTCTGTAACCTACAACATCCTTCGGCACTATCCACAACTCTACCAACCTTAGTGTGGCCTACATATTTACTAACCCATTATTCTATGCCCTCATCCAAGTCGTTTATAAAAATGACAAACAGCAGTGGACCCAAAACAGATCCTTGCAGCACACCACTAGTAACTGAACTCCAGAATGAACATTTCCCATCAGCCACCATCCTTGTCTTCTTTCAGCTAGACAATTTCTGATCCAAACTACTAAATCACCCCCAATCCCATGCCTCCAAATTTGGTGCAGTAGCCTACTTTTCAAACACTTTACTAAAATCCATATACATCACATCAACAGCTTTACCCTCATCCACCTTCTCAAAGAATTCAATAAGATTTGTTAGGCGTGACCTACCCTTCACAAAACCATGCTGATTATCCCTAATCCACTTATTCCTATCGAAATGATTATAAATCCTATCTCTTACAACTTTTTCCAACACTTTACCCACAACTAAGTAAGGTTCACTGGTCTATAATTACCAGGGTTTTCTCTACTCGCCTTCATGAACAAAGGAATGACATTTGCTAACCTCCAATCTTCTGGTACTATTCCTGTAGACAACATAAAGATCAAAGCCAAAGACACAGCAATTTCCTCCCTGGCTTTCTAGAGAATCCTAGGAAAAACCCCATCTGACCCAGGGAATTTATCTATTTTCACACTTGCCAGAATTTCTAATACCTCCTCCTTGTGAAC
Source organism: Chiloscyllium plagiosum (assembly GCF_037043375.1). Lineage (NCBI taxonomy): Eukaryota > Metazoa > Chordata > Chondrichthyes > Orectolobiformes > Hemiscylliidae > Chiloscyllium > Chiloscyllium plagiosum. The sequence goes on from NW_028270181.1 coordinate 30,891,621, forward strand.
CTCAATCCCATCTAGTTTGTAGCCTGTTTCTCAGTATTCTCCTCAACAACATTGTCTTTTTCCAGTGTGAATACTGACAAAAAAATGTTCATTTAGCGCTTCCCCTACCACCTCTGACTCTATGCATAACTTTCCACTACTGTCCTTGTTTGGCCCTAATCTTAGTCTCGTCATTCCTTTATCCCTTATGTACTTATAGAAAGCTTTAGGGTATTCCCTGATCCTATCCAATAACAACTTCTCATGTCCCCTCCTCGCTCATCTTAGCTTACTCTTTAGGTCTTTCCTGGCTACCTTGTAACTCTCAATCACTCTAATTGAACCTTTACATTTCATCCTAACATAAACCTCCTTCTCCCTCTTGACATGAGATTCAACTTCCTTAGTAACCCATGGCTCCTGTACTCAACAACTTCCTCCCTGTCTGATAGATACATACTTATCAAGAACACACTGTAGCTGTTCCTTGAATAAGCTCCACATTTCTATTTTGCCCATCCTCTGCAGTTTCCTTCCCCATTCTATGGCATCCTAAATCTTGTCTAATCACATCTTAATTGCCTTTCCCCCAGATGTAGCTCTTTTCCTCCAGTGTATACCAATCCCTTTCCATTGTTAAAGTAAACATAAGTGAAGTCAGGATGGGATGCTTTTTGGAGGGTCAGTGCGGAATTGTTGGGCCAAATGGCCCATTTCCACATTGATCATGATAATCCTAGATTGTTCTAGCAGAAACCAACAACAACCTCACCAAACCTGCATTTCAATTGATTTTAGAATTCAATCTAAGTGCATGAAAAAGTTGCCCCTTCAGTCTCTTTTATACCTTTCCCCTCTCACTCTAAACCTATGCCCTCTAGATTAGATTAGATTCCCTACAGTGTGGAAACAGGTCCTTCGGCCCAATAAGTCCACACCGACCCTCCGAAGAGGAACCTACCCCCCTCTGACTAATGCTCCTAACAACTATGGACAATTTAGCATGGCCAATTCACCTGACCTGCACATCTTTGGAATGTGGGGGGAAACCAGAGCACCCGGAGGAAACACACGCAGACATGGGGAGAATGTGCAAACTCCACACAGACAGTTGCCCAAGGCTGGAATCAAACCTGGATCCCTGGTGCTGTGAGGCAGCAGTGCTAACCACTGAGCCACCGTGCCGCCCCAAAGTTCTAGTTCGGGACTGCCCCACCCCAGGGAAAAGACTTCATCTATTTATCCTATTCATGCTCCTCATGAATTTATAAACCTCCATAAGGTCACTCCTCAGCCTCTGACGTTTCGGGGAAAACAGCCCCAGTCTGTTCAGCCTCTCCCTGTAGCTCAGATCCTCCAATCCTGGCAACATCCTTGTAAATCTTTTCTGAACCCTTTCAAGTTTCACAACATCTTTCCGATGGGAAGGAAACCAGAATTGCATGCAGTATTCCAACAGTGGCCTAACCAATGTCCTATACAGCCGCAACATGACCTCCCAACTCCTGTACTCCATACTCTGACTGATAAAGGAAAGCATACCAAATGCCTTCTTCACTATCCTATCTACCTGCACTCCAAGGTACGTGCATGGAATGAGCTCCCAGAGGAAGTGGTGGAGGCTAGTACAATTGCAACATTTAAAAGGCATCTGGATGGGTATATGAATAGGAAGGGTTTGGAGGGATATAGGCGGCACAGTGGTTAGCACTGCTGCCTTGCAGCGCCAGAGACCGGGTTCAATTCCCACTTCAGGCGACTGACTGTGTGGAGTTTGTACGTTCTCCCTGTGTCTACGTGGGTTTCCCCCCCACAGTCCAAAAATATGCAGGTGAGGTGAATTGGCCAAACTAAATTGCCCATAGTGTTAGGTGAAGGGGTAAATGTAGGGGTGGAAATGTGTTGCTGAAAAGCGCAGCAGGTCAGGCAGCATCCAGGGAACAGGAGAATCGACGTTTCGGGCATAAGCCCTTCTTCAGGAATGGGGAAAGTTTGTCCAGCAGGCTAAGATAAAAGGTAGGGAGGAGGGACTTGGGAGAGGGGCGTCGGAAATGTGATAGGTGGAAAGAGGTCAAGGTGAGGGTGATAGGTCAGACTGGGGTGGGGGCGGAGAGGTCGGGAAGAAGATCTCAGGTTAGGAAGGCGGTGCTGAATTTGATAGATTTGACTGAGACAGGGTGGGGGGAGGGGAAATGAGGAAACTGGTGAAATCCGAGTTCATCCCTTGTGGTTGGAGGGTTCCTAGCCGGAAGATGAGGCGTTCTTCCTCCAACCGCCGTTTTGTTGTGGTCTGACGATGGAGGAGTCCAAAGACCTGCATATCCTTGGTGGAGTGGGAGGGGGAATTGAAATGTTGAGCTACAGGGTGGTTGGGTTGGTCGGTCCGGGTGTCCCAGAGGTGTTCTCTGAAACGCTCCGCAAGTAGCCGGCCTGTCTCCCCAATATAGAGGAGGCCACATCGGGTGCAGAGGATGCAATAGATGATATGTGTGGAGGTGCAGGTGAATCTGTGGCGGATATGGAAGTTTCCTTTGGGGCCTTGGAGGGAGGTGAGGGGGGAGTTGTGGGCGCAAGTCTTGCACCTCCTGCGGTTGCAGGGGAAGGTACCGGGAGTGGAGGTTGGGTTGGTGGGGGGTGTGGATCTGACGAGGGAGTCACGGAGGGAGTGGTCTTTACGGAATGCTGATAGGGGAGGGGAGGGAAATGTATCCTTGGTGGTGGGGTCCGTTTGGAGGTAGCGGAAATGACAGCGGATGATGCGCTGTACATGGAGATTGGTGGGGTGGTAGGTGAGGACCAGTGGGGTTCTGTCCTGGTGGCGGTTGGAGGGGCGGGGTTCAAGGGCGGAGGAGCGGGAAGTGGAAGAGATGCGGTGGAGGGCATCGTCGACCACGTCGGGGGGGAAATTGCGGTCCTTGAAGAAGGAGGCCATCTGGGTTGTGCGTTTTTGGAACTGGTCCTCCTGGGAGCAGATGCGGCGGAGTCGAAGGAATTGGGAGAATGGGATGGCGTTTTTACAGGGGGCAGGATGGGAGGAGGTGTAGTCCAGGTAGCTGTGGGAGTCGGTCGGTTTGTAGTAGATGTCCGTGTTGATTCGGTCGCCTGAGATGGAAATAGAAAGGTCGAGGAAGGGGAGGGAGGAATCTGAGACTGTCCAGGTGAATTTGAGGTCGGGGTGGAAGGTGTTGGTGAAGTGGATGAACTGTTCAACTTCCTCGTGGGAGCACGAGGCGGCGCCGATACAGTCATCGATATCTGTATCGATGGTCTGGTCTGGGTGGGTTGCGCTTCGACGGGTCAGTATGGACTTGTTGGGCCGAACGGCCTGTATCCACACTGTAAGTAATCTAAAGGTCGGGTGCTAGTAGGTGGGACTAGATTGGGTTGGGGTATCTGGTCGGACCAATGGGTCTGTTTCCGTGCTGTGCATCTCTATGATTCTATGGCAGGTAAATAGAGGTGAAAAATCCCATTTTTGTTCCTGGTTGAACTTTGACTAAGGTCTATCATGCTGATAGGTTGGGAGATCTTCAAGCCAAAGCTCAACTGTTGAATGCAGCTTGGTTGTGGGTTCCTTCTCTGTGAATCCCTGGAATCTCAGTCCTCCAAGTGCTTCTGGTGTCTGACCAAAGTGTAGGATGACCTCTCACAGCTGGCTGTTCACAACATGATACTTACATTCATAAACATCCTCGACTACATTCAGTTCATCCAGAACATCTGCTGCCAGTACCCAAACTCACATCAAGTCCTGTTCATATATTAGCCTTATGCTTGCTGATTTACATTTTAGGAATGGGTTATTGTCTGATTGTCAGGATGTGATGAATGGAGTCCTGCAGGTGTCTGTGCTGGGGCTCAGCCTTTTACAATTTACATCAATGACTTGGAGGAGGGGAGTGAAGGCATTGCAACTAAATTTGAAAATGATACAAAGATAGGCAGGAAATAAGAAGAGGATGTGTGGAGATCGAAACATATATAAATTGGTTGAATGTGTGGGTAAACATCCGGCAGATGGATCAAAACGTGGAAAAAAAATGAATTTGTTCACTTTGGCAGGAAGAATAAAGAATGGTATTATTTGAAGGAAGAATTATCGCAAAATTCAAAGATGCAGAGGAATTTAGGTGATCTAAATGTATGAGTCATAGAGTTAGTATACAATGTAAAGGCCACATAATATTGTGTCCTTTTCTTATGGACTGTGGATTGAAAACAAAGCACTTTAAACCATGGAGACTATATGAAGAGATGGCTGCAGTTTTAAAACCGAGTTTACCGAAGCACAATATGAATTGTACACAATGTAACAACAAGAGAAACAAAATCGGACGCCATTGAGCCAATGAGTTCAGAGCTAAAGGATAACCGCTTGACAACAATGTTCTGATAGGTTTCTGACCAGGTGACTATGGCTTGTGTAGAACCACAGCATCTCAGAACCACTTAGCCTGAAAAGAGAAAACATAAAAATCTCTGTTTTTCTCCAGTGTGGGAGTACTCAAAACTCTCTAGTAATAGAGGCTGTCTTCTATGCACATTTCTGTAGCAATTCCTTGTTGATGAAGAATAAATACCTTTAAAGACAATAGAAGAACAAATTCTCAAAGAGTGAATGTAAGTGATCATTGGTGTCAACTTGGTGTCAACAGCAAAGAATTAGAAAGGAATTGAAAGGAAGAGAATTAAATCGACTCATTGTATCCTGCAGTCCTGGTGCTATCAAATTGTGTTTCCCTGATCTTCACTTTTTTTTCATCTGTTGTGAATTGAGAAGTTTAAGAAGGGATAAAGTAAACTTTATAGGTTATGAATTAGGAATTCATATTTCCTAAGTGATGTTGTTAATAAACAATTTGTTTGCAAGTTATTTACTTGTTAATGACCAACTTTCAAGATGATAATTGTTTACTTTCAGCCTGAGTTCATCTGTCAGGTAAATTGGATAGTTTGATTAAATCTTTTCACATGTCTAACTGTAATGGTCATACAGTTATAGAGATCGACAGCGCAGATAAACATCCTTCAGCCCATTAAATGTGTGCTAGTCTAAAACAATCACTGAACTATTCTAATCCTATTTTCTAGTACTTGGCCCATAGCCTTGTATATGTTGGCTTCTTCAATATTATGAGGATTTCCGCTTCCACCAACCTAACAGTCAGTGAGCTCCAGAGTCCCACCACTATCTGGGTGAAAAATATGTTTCCACACATCACATCTAAACCTTCTCTCCTTGGACTTAAATCAATGCCCATTGGTCATGGATTGCTCCAACAAGGGAAAATGTTCCTTCCTGTCTACCCCATCTATGCCCCTCATTATTTTATACGTCTCGATCATGCTCTTCCTCAATCTGTTCTGCGCCCAGGGAAAAAAAAAACTGTATATTTCCAATCTCTCTTCATAACTAGAACTCTCCAGCCCAGGTGAGTGGTTTTTGATTTTTACAGCACTATCCCAGTGAGTTGAGACACCGGGTTCATTAAGATTCTTGTTAGACAAGGGAATCAAAGGGTATCAGAAGTAGGTTGGAATGTGGAATTTTACATACAAACAGATTAGCTGTGTACTGTCAGAATGGTACTTCTGGACTTTAAAATTCTCATCCTTATTTTCAGATTTCTCTATGTCCTCCTCCCTATCTCTGTAATATCTGGCAGCCCCACAATCCTCTGAGATCACTGCACCCTTCCAACTTTGGCCTCAAGTGAATCCCCAGTTTTCAACATTCCACCAATGGCAGCCATGCCTGTCATAGCCTCGGTCCTAAGCTTTCCAATTGGTCATATTCTTACGATTTGATGCTGTCACAGCTGTGACCCAGCCAATGGTGATTTTATTTCTATAGGATAGAGGGGAAAAGTGAGAACAGGATACTGAGGTGGATGATCAGCCATGATGAATAGCCAAACAGGTTCAAAGGGCCGAATGGCCTACTCCTGCTCCTATTTTCTATGTTTCTATGTTTAATTCCATTTGTCAATCTCTCATTCTCTCTACCTGTCTTGTCTCCTTTAAGATGCTCCTTAAAGTTTATCTTTCTTGCTAAGGTTTTGGTCAGCCATCCTCATGCATCTTTATTACTTTGGTATCAAATTTCACCTCATTACCCTCCTAAGAAGTGCCTTGGCTCGTTTCTTTATGTCGAACACGCTATACAAATGTGAATTGTTGTGATTGTAACGTTTAACATCTGCTTCAAGGATAAAAGAGCTAATTCTGTTTGAAAATCCTTGTGGCCATGATTTGGAAAGCCATGCGTATTTCCAGGTCATTTACTCCATATGGTTTCACGCAGTCATACGCTGCTTAGATTTTTAAACTTTCTCTGAACTCCCTGCGTGATTCAGCTACACCACAATGATGGTTAAGTCACTCTGGTATCATCTACCAAGGTCAGCTCCCATACCCTGTGACTCTCACAAACACCAGTCAGATCAAGATTACTTTTGTAAGCATGGAAGACCTGGTTTTCCCCAGACCCTTAGTGCCCAGCCATCAGCTTGGCTTTGCTTAATAAAAATGCCACATCAGAGCCAGTTACAGATGTGGCTGCTAAATTTATATTACAATCTGGCTAGGGGTCAGTAACTTTTATCTTTTAAGTAGACAAAAGGTAAGATACAGGAGGCTTTCTGAGAGAATAAAGCCTCAAGAGTCCATAGTTTTGTACAAAGTTAGAGCAGTAATACGTAATCTACAGTAATCTGCAATCCGTATCTTCAAACATATGAATAATTATTACATAAATTTATAATACACATATTGAAACAGAGTTCACGTGGTATATGCATGCATTAAATGATGATGAAATACTCCAGAATATGCATTAAACAGTAAATGCGATCAAGGCAGATCCCACAGAATTCTCAGCAATTTCTCCGAGAAGTCAATGACTAATGGTTCATCAAATCACATTAAACATCACAAGGGATTACAATTCTCCACTTTTGATGATCTGGCCTTGAACTCCATCTCAAGAGCAGCTCCATCATTAACTACCTCAATGACTGTACCCATTCTGATTGAACATTTCTTTTCCTGAATTTACAGTCTCCTGGACTCAGAAATGATTCCCCATTACTCTCTCACACAGACAATCTCAATTTTTCAACAACAATTAGCTTGAACAAACCAAAATTGCTCCTGGGATTTTCCCGGAGATTTAAATATTCAGTTGCATCAAGTAAATAGTGATTGTAAGTTCTATAACGCGCACAGTCCTACTGAACTATGAGTGAAAGGTGTTTTCTGCTGAGCCCCAACAGCACTCAGGAATTTCCAGAGCCCTGACCTGGAATAACTCAACACAGACAGGCATCCCGTCACCATTCATTTACATGTGGAGAGTCCTTGACACTGATCCAGCTCCCTCTGAGCTAGCTCTCAGATTGAACAGAACCTCTGGCAGTCCTGTTTATATCTGTCAGCCAGGGTTCCCTGATTGGACCAGATTAACAGCTCCAACAGGGAAGCTCATATTCTAAGTGGTTCACCTGGCTGATCTAATTATAATCATTACATCCCCCCTCCTCTGAGTCTGAGGACATAGGATGGTTCTTTTTCTAGTAGCTCCTCTGGGCGTTTTGGCACCGGATCGGGTTCCTCTGATTGCCTTGGATACGGGCATCATGTGACACACAGTAGCTTGCCTCTTGCCCCTGGAGCATCATGGAAGAAATTCTTTCTCTTGTTCAGGCAGCAAAGGTGTCAAGGAGGCGGCCCTGTCCATCTCAGATCCCGAGGTCTCTTCAATGCCAGGTAGAGTTGGAGAACCCATGTGTTCTGCTAGCCTTCCCAACTGTATCAAGGAGCAGGGCACATTTTGCAAGTTTGCAGCTTTCATATGGTGCAAGTGCTTGTTCAGGACCGTGGCATTGACCTGAACGTTATACGACACTGGACCTGACCTCACATTGACCATGCCTCTTACCCATGCAGGGCCATTCCTGTGATTCCTACATCAAACTTTGTCCCCTGGAGCAAATGATCTTTCTCGCTTAGTAGCTTCTGTCTTGTGTCCTGGATTGGTGTTTTTGATGCCATTTCACCCTCTCCCACCAGATACGTGAACACCAGATTAAACCTGATGTGGAGTCTTCTCCCAATTAGCAATTCTGCTGGAGCGCCCCCTGTAGTTGCATGAGGGGTACTCCTACAATCAAACAGTAACCGGGACAAAGTTAAAAATCACACAACACTGGGTTATAGTCCAACAGGTTTACTTGAAAGCACTAGCTTTCGGAGCGCTGCTCCTTCATCAGGTGGTTGTGGAGGTTAAGGTCAGGCTCACAGACTTAATAGCCAAAGGAGTCAGTGTCTTGGAGATGTGATACAGTAAACCATCATAGATTAAAACTTTCATCTTTTATAATGGGATATACTGGTTTCTGTTCTTTGATATGTAAATCCCAGATATTCTTTTAAATTATATTCTAAAGATAGCTCAGCTTTATAAACAATAGGTGTGAAATCTGTCTGTGTCCCAATGCTCTGTCAGACTGACACACCTTCTGTTTGGTTTTACAGAGTTTTACATGGATTCATGCAGTTTTTGAGAAAAATAAAACGTAATTCTGCAAAAACAATTGAGATTGCTGTGCCTCTGGTGATGACCTTTGCGTCCTCACTCTCCACGGGAGTGGTACCGGATGATAGGAGGGAGGCGAATGTTGTTCCTCTGTTCAAGAAAGGGAATAGGGAAATCCCTGGGAATTACAGACCAGTCAGTCTTACGTCTGTGGTAAAACAAGGTACTGAGAAGGATTCTGAAAGATAGGATTTATGACTATTTGGAAAAACATAGTTTGATTAAAGATAGTCAGCATGGCTTTGTGAGGGGCAGGTCATGCCTCACAAGCCTTATTGAGGGCATGACTAGACAAGTTGATGAAGGTCGAGCAGTGGATGTGTTGTGTATGGATTTCAGTAAGGCATTTGATAAGGTTCCCCATGATAGGCCATTCAGAAAGTTAGGTGGTTATGGGATAGAGGGAAATTTGGCTGTCTGGATACAGAATTAGCTGGCTGAAAGAACACAGCGAGTGGTAGTGGATGGAAAGTATTCTGCCTGGAGGTTGATGACCCCACTGCAGGGATCTGTTCTTGGGCCTCTGCTCTTTGTACTTGTTATAAATGACGAAGTGGAAGGGTGGGTTAGTAATTTTGCCGATGACACAAAGGTTAGTGGTGTTGTAGATAGTGTTGAGGGTTGTAGAAGGGTACAACATGACATTGACAGGATGTAGAGCTGGGCTGAGAAGTGGCAGATAGAGTTCAACCTGGACAAATATGAAGTGATTCATTTTGGAAGGTTGAATTTGAATGCTGCATACAGGGTTAAAGGCAGGATTCTTGGCAGTGTGGAGGTACAGCAGGATCTTGGGGTCCATGTACATAGGTCTCTCAAAGTTACCACTTAAGTTGATAGGGCTGTTAAAAAGGCTTATGATGTTTTGCTTTCATTAACAGGAGGATTAAGTTTAAGAGCCAAGGAGTTTTGCTGCAGCTCTTTGAAACCCTGGTTAGACCACTCTTGGAATATTGTGTTCAGTTCTGGTCGCCTCATTATAAGAAGGACGTAGATGCTTTAGAGAGGGTGCAGAGGAGATTTACCAGGATGCTGCCTGGATTGGAGGGCTTGTCCTATGAAGAGAGATTGAGTGAGCTCAGGCTTTTCACACTGGAGAGAAGAAGGAAGAGAGGTGACTTGATAGAGGTGTATAAGGTGTCGAGAGGCATCGATATAGTAGATAGCCAGAAACTTTTCCCCAGGGCAGAAGTGGATGTCACGAAGGATCATAATTTTAACGTGATTGGAGAAAAGTATAGGGGAAATGTCAGAGGTAGGTTTGTTACGCAGAGAGTGGTGGGTGTGTGGAATGCACTGCCAGCGGTAGTAGTAGAGTCAGAGACATTAGGGACATTTAAGCAACTGCTGGACAAGCACATGGATGGCAGTAAATTGAGGGGCATGTAGGTTAGGTTGATCTTTAGATTAAGATAAATGCTCAGCACAATATTGTGGGCGAAGGGCCTATACTGTACTGTACTGTTCTATGTTCTACTATTTCCTGATGCACAGTACAACTGTAAGCAATATTGTCTAAAATGGTGCACTGTCTAACAATTCTCTTTCTCTCACACTGATTAAGTTTCCCAACTGTCTGTAACCTTTAACCCTCAGTTCCCCTAGAACTATCCTGAGTGATTAACTTAAAACCTTACAACAAACTCTATTCTTGTTGCTGGACAAAATTGAATAGAACCATTGAGTAACTCTAGAGACAGAGTGTGATCTGAATATTATAGTTCACTGGCTTCCACATAACAATTGGATGCAGTAGGAAATGGGTTTCTTCACACCAATTCCCCTTGGAACAATACAAGCTTAAAAATAGTGAAGGTATCTTTATAATGACTTTGAAAATATAACATATTCTTATCATAAATCTCTAGCTTCCAACTGACTGTATAGATAACCTTTTAAATTACATGATTTTATATCACATCATAATACAACAATAAAAGCAAGCATGTGGAACAAATAATATTAGCTGGACGTAAACATCAAAGCATTGATGAAGCTCAATGCCAATTTTTTTTCTCCACATGTCCTATAAACACAGGACAGAACGTTATCACACTGTGCTGTCTTTACTCTTAAGGGTGGTATGGTGGGTCAGTGGTTCTCACTGCTGCCTCACAGCACCAGGGACCTGGGTTTGATTCCATCCTCAGTCTGTGTGGAGTTTGCACTTTTTTTATCTGTGTCTGTGTGGGTTTCCTCCCACAGTCCAAAGGTGTGCAGGCTTAGGTGGATTGGCCATGGGAAATAGGTGATTACAGGGATAGGGCGTGGGTCTGGGTGAAATGCTCTTTAGAGGGATAGTACAGACACAATGGGCCCATCAGCCTCTTTCCACACTGTTGGGATTCTACGATGATGATCATTCTTTTCATGGTCAATGAAAAGCAGTGAAGACATGTCAACACTTTCTATGGGAACATCCTGAACATCATCAAACATCCTTTCATCTTACACCATGGATTTTCAGCCTGTTTCGTACAACTGCAAAACAATATGGTGTCTCAATGGTTAGCGCTGCTGCCTCACAGTGCCAGGGACCTGGGTTCGATTCTAGCCTTGGGTAACTATTTGTGTGGAGTTTGTACATTCTCCCTGTGTCCATGTTGCTTTCCTCCGGGTGCTCCGGTTCCCTCCCACAGTCCAAAGATGTGCGGGTCAGGTGAATTGGCCATGCTAAATTGCCCATAGTGTTCAGGAATGTGTAGACTAGGTGCATTAGTCAGGGGAAATGTGTAATAAGGGTAGGGAAATGGATCAGGATGGGATATTCTTTGGATGGTCGGTGTGGACTTGTTGGGTTAAATGATCTGTTTCCACACTGTAGGGATTCTACGATTCTGTGAATACCCTCTGACCTCCCTCTTTTCACATATAGATACTGAGTAAGCATGCTGTAGGATTCCATAAGCTTCTCAGTTTAAATATGTAAACATGGGTTTGCTTTTATTCCCTCCATTGGGAGAAATGCACTTTCATTGGGTCCTCTAAGTTTGCTATGGGAAGATTGACAACCTGTTTCAAAGTAACCTTCCTCAATCACTGGCCCCAATACAGATTTTGTCATTTCAGATGGCTGACGCATTTCTGTCGTTTAGCCAACCTGTTTTTTTTAGTGTATTCAAGCAATCTGCCTCAGCTTTCTGCACATATTCATGTTCTTCCCACTGAATCATCAAAAATGAAAACTAAATGTCAACTTATTTCCCAAATTCCTCCAAATATTTGTTTCCTCTCTTATTGATCAATTCCTTTTCAGATTGGTTCCTCTCTTCATTCAGCTTAGCAACTGCTCCAGTCAGTTCAATTTTCTCGGTTTCAGAGTCATCTCTTGAACCCTTAGAGCGTAATATGGTGCCATAAGTGGCAATATGTAAACTTTTCACTGTGACAGTAAAGCTAATTCTAATTCTAATTCAAATTTGACTACTCAACATGAGCATTATGTTCATGTCAGATTTCTTTGCTTCTTGGATCCTGACTGCCTCTTCAGCTCTTTCAATCTATTCGTCAGCTCCTCATTATGTTCCTTAAAATTTTCCTTGGCAGCTTTGCAAGTTCAGATCTGCTTTCAAAACTGCACGTCTCATCATTCTTATTCTTCAGGCTGCATCCAGTTTCAGCTGTATCGTTGCTCTTTACAAGGCAACATTCCAATAGTTCATCAGTTTGAATATTTAATTCAACATTCAACTAATGAGATTCCAGCTGAAGTCAATGTTCCTCTGGGAAGTTCAAGCAGACCTTTGCTGCTGGGAATCGTAAGGAATCGCAGAAGCATAGGACAACCCAGTGCCGAGATTTCTGTCCGGTAGAATAGCTTCAATTTATCGTAAATGTGAATCTCTCTCTCTCTCTCACACACACACACTCTCTCCCTCTTGTGTCTCTCCCCCACCACTCTACTCTTTTCTGAGCAGGAGTATATCTACAAAAGGGACACAGGTCTTTCGGCCCATCTGCTCTGTGCTTGTGTTTATTCTTCATGTGAGCCTCCGCCCATCACCCTGTCGTTCTATTCCTTTCTCCCTCATGCAGCTTTCCCTTAACTGCATCAATGAATGTATAAGTTAGGAGCAGGTCCTGCCAGCCTGCTTGAGCATTCCATTAGATTGTGGCTGATCTGACTGAGGCCTTGACTCCACATTCATCCCCAAACCTGATAACCTTGACTCTCTTATTAGTCAAGCTTGTATTGACCCTGTCCAGAAGGGGTGGATGCAGGTACAGTTACAACATTTAAAAGACATTTGGACAGGTAAATGAATAGGAAAGTTTAGAGGGATATGGGCCAAACACAGACAAATGGGAACTAGTTTTGTTTGAGAACTTGGTTGAATGGACTGGTTTGATTGAAGGGTCTATTTCTGTGCCGTATGACTTAATGACTCTATAACTCTATAATTGTTCATCAGAAATTCTTCAGCAATTCCTTCTGTCTAATGCACTTTGTATAAAACTCCATGAAGATTCCTGTGACTTGAAGTGCATCAAGTTTTAGTTGGAGATCTATCTTGGTTGAATTTCCTTCTATAAATTTATCATTTAGTTGTTTCAGGCTCTCGTTTAAGTTTTACTTGCTGTATAAGTGTTGTCATTACTTAGCTATTTTAATTAGCAATTCAAATTTTATGTGTTAAAGTCGCTGTTTTATGCTGATCAGTTTTTCTTTAGTACAGCCTAGCTCTTGTTGCTACCTTTCACATTTTTGGATTGTTGACATTTATTTCTCTTGGCCGGTTAGTTTTTTTTCCACCTTAATCTATCCAGCTTTCAGGCTCGGACTAGGAAACAAGTTGGGAGCAGCCCAGAATGTTCCTCCAGCAAAATCTCAGTCCCTCTCATCCCCAGATGGTTCTGTTGAATATTCTGGACATGCCAAGAACTTGATCCCTGCCAAATCATTACTGAGTAGAAAATCCACTCCTTCAAACTGCAAACTAGTCATGGCAAGAATGACAAATCTGCCCAATACATCACTTTGTACATTAACTTCATACATGGGAACAGATGAAATCCCATCAAGACTGCCAATCCTGCAAATGTCCTCTGTTTCAAACCATTTGGAGCGCAAATCATATCATTGATGACTGTCTCAGAGAAGGAGACACTCAGAAACGTAGGTCTATTCATCCCAATAAAGGGGATTGCTTTCTGCAGCACAGCCTCAGGCTGTGTGGTGATTTCCAGGCCTGATGGTTTCCCAGGCAGCCAGGCCATAATAAATCTGAATAGCCTCTTGACTTTTGTTGAGGGAGAGTGGTTGAAGAATTCTGCTCCCAGGCAACTTGTTCGAGAAGAGATAAATCCTTTGTAGGGATTAGGAAATGTGACATTTCGAAATGGGGCAATCAGGATAAGGGAGACAATTGGCAGAAAGGCAATGACTGGGATGAAGGAAGATTAAATGGGGGTAGCAGGAGGCAGTTGCAATATATGTCAGACAGGATCAGGATGAGGCCAAATGCTGTCAAACTGTCAGCCAAGGCTCACCACCTGTGCAGACACATGAAGATTAGCCGCACTGGACAATATAGGAAAACTGTAGGCCTCATGCATCTGGCAAGTTGTGTTACAGTAGGATTGGTAGGCAAATTCAACAATGGAGTTTGGATGTAGACATTTTAAAGCGCAAATTTGCCATTAACAAATTGCCTCATAAAGTTGCTTAATTGAGTAACAACTTGTCCATAGAAAAGAATGTTTGCAAATTACTTTCCAGCTTGCTGAAAATGATGGAACTCATCAGCATCATTAGAAATGTTCATATTAAAGGGGACCTACTTTAATTAAGAGTGGTGACTATCTCTGTTTAATGTGTGACTGAAGAGGATCTTTGTACCTTTTATCATAAACCATGGCCTGTTTTACTTCTTCTTATCTTCATTTCCTTCAGAATCTGTTAAAAGTCAAGTTAATCACCACCTCCTGCTTTCACTTGTCTTGGAAAAAGGGCCATGGTCCACTTCATAAGCATTCTGAATTAAAAAAAACAATCTGATATAATCACTTCAAAATCACATTTACTCTAAGACAACTTTTAACTTCTTAAATTTACCCTATCCAGAGGGAATGGAGAACGGAGGTGAGTCCAACTCCAGCAAGGCATGAGAGATGGGTCGGAGGCCATGCCAGCACTGGAGGTGAGTCCTGGAGGTGTGTCACGACTGGGGCCCGGATTAAGAGGCAGTCCGAGCCCAGGCTGGCCTGGGAGACGAGTCTTGGACCAGAGGCCAGCATGTGGCGGCAGCAAGATCTCGTGTTCTGAAGCCCAGCGGGCAACAACTCAGTGAAAATTTGCATACTTTTAAAGATACTTTTCATTCTTATTCTGCACTTAAAGTAATTTGTTTACTTTTTAAAACTTTGTACAGTGGAACCTCGATTATCCAAATCTCAATTATCCGAATTTCAGATTATCCGAAGATTATCTCACGGTCCCGATACAAACCTTACATTACGAGATGTTTCCAACACTGATCGCGTCATTTGTTTACAATGTTTAAAAATGAACTCAGCTTACTGAAATGCTGCCGAGAACAGTCCTTGACATCGATAGGAGCCCAGGCACTGTCTCCAAATGACTGACCTCCCGCGCTCTCTCTCTCTCTCCATCAACACACTCCCCGGAGTTCTACACAGGGGTGTACCCTAAATCCCCCTTCTCCAGATAATCTCTCTAACATTGTCCTGTACAGGGCAAAGGTGGCACCTGTCAGAAATGTGCAGTGTGTGTGTGTGCTATTTTGAGACTCTCCCTCCAAAGGCAGCAGCAGTCTTACTGTTGGTGTTCAGCCTGGCTGGCTTGGGGTGGAGGGGCGTGAGGATGTGGGGGCAGGGGCCGATGGAGGGGGTGGAGGCGCATGGGGATCAGGACTGGGGCTACTGGGGCAGATGGGGAGTGGGAGGCAAGGGGGGGAGCAGACGATGGGTCAATGTGGACCAGAGGTAGGGTTGGGGGGGGTGCGGACTGGGGTGGGGGTTGGGTGGAGCAGTCCGGGGCAGGGATGGGGTCAGACGGCGGGCAGGGATGGACAGGGTTTGGGGGGGGGGAGGGGCAGACGGGTACGGGGGTTGGGGTGGATGTGGGGGCAGGGGGTCGCGTGCGGTATGCTGCTGCCCAGTCTTCTGAATGGGGAGCAGACTTTGCAAGTGCTCACTGCGTCAATCACTTTAAACTGATTGGGGAGGGGGGGAAGCTTCAGCAATGCTGCATTCCCTTACACACAACTGTGTGTCTGCTCAGAAACAAACCCTGAGACAGAGAGAAGGGAGCAAGGCAGGCAGAGCAAGGAAAAAGGAAACTTCAGAAAACTCCGAGCCCCAGAGCAGAGGCAATGAATCAATGAAATGAATAATCAATTATCCGAACGAAATAGTGTCCACCCATCTCGTTCCAATAATCGCGGTTTCTCTGTATTCCTGTACTTAATGTTTTTTTTTACTCTTGCAATTTTGTAACAAATGCCTAAAGTATCTGTCACCTAGGTACCCTGTACATCAGATGGCGCCAAAGAGGTGACATTACAAACTTTTCACTGCACCCATTTGAGTGCACGTAACAATAAAGGCTATTCTATTCTAAAAACATTTCTCACTGCTACCTCTACTGAAAGATCTGTGTAACATCCTTGAAGTCTACAACTCTCTGAAGATGTCTTCATTCCTCTAATTCTCACCTTTTGCTGCTCCTTATGTTTAGTCATTGATCAATCAGTGACCATGCTTTCAACTGTTTAGTCCTAAGCTTTAAAATTCCCTCTCCACTTCTCTTTCCTCTCCTAAGATACCCCTGATTTAACCAATCTCCTGATGTGGCTGTTTTCAATCATGTTTTGATGAACCTTGTGATGTTTCACTACATTAAAGATACCATGTAAATACAAGCTGTTACATTAACAAACAACTATTCAAGGATAACTGAGTTGATTCCATTCAAAATATCTCACTGCCATTGTCTGGGTATTTGTACATGTTTAAGCCATTTACTCCATATGGTTTCATGCAGTCATATGCTCCTTACATGTTTAAACTTTTTCTGAACTCTCTGTCTGATTCCACCACACCACAGTCATTCCTAAGCCAGTCTTATATTGATGATGGATTGGTTCTCATTTAGAAATTCAGGTCCAGATTCATGTTCTGCAGACAGGGGCTTAAATCTCAATACACCAACCTTAAATGCAACCAATTATTTTAAAAAGTCTGGAATTGAAAGATAATCTCAGTTGTAATGATCATGACTGCCAAGGTCAATCTTTGTAAAAAGCCTACTGGCTCACTAATGTCCTTTAGGGAAGGAAATCTGCCATCCTTATCTGGCCTGACCTACATTTGACTGCAGACCTATAGCACTGGATTTGACTCTAATGGCTCTCTGAAATGACCCAGCAAGCCACTCAGTTCAAGGACAATTAGGAATGGGCAGCACGGTGGCACAGTGGTTAGCACTGCTGCCTCACAGCGCCAGAGACCCGGGTTCAATTCCCGCCTCAGGCGACTGACTGTGTGGAGTTTGCACATTCTCCCCCTGTCTGTGTGGGTTTCCTCCGGGTGCTCTGGTTTCCTCCCACAATCCAAAAAAAAATGTGTAGATTAGGTGACTTGGCCATGCTAAATTACCCGTAGTGTTAGGGACAGGGGTAAATGCAGGGGAATGTGTCTGGGTGGGTCGCTGTTTGGCAGGTTGGTGTGGACTTGTTGGGCCGAAGGGCCTGTTTCCACACTGTAAGTAATCTAATCTAATCAAAAAAAAAATGTTGGTCTTGCAATTGACAACCACGCCCCATGAAAGAATAAAGGGGTTAGTTCTCAGAGCCTGGGTCTCATATAGACAGCAGTCAGATTAAAATTCACTGGCTGGATTTTGTAAGCCTGATGCTCAGCAGTGCTGCCTTAAGCCGGGGTTTTCATGCCTAACCACTTGTCTGTGCCCAATAAAAATAGTATGTCTATCTTTGATAGTACACTACATGATACCACATATAAGCCCGAAATTGTAGTCAAGATGATGCTCTAGTGCGAGATGGCATGACTAAACAATGCACAGTATCACTTACTTCTCTGGATTTGGCAACAAAAGCACGAACAACAACAAGAACAATAACATCTTGCATTTAAATAGCACTTCTAGCATTGTGAAACATCTCAATGTGTTAGCAAACAAAATTTGATACTGAGCAACATGAAGTGTTATCGGAGCAAGGTGTCCAAATGCTTGGTTAAAGTAAGTTTTAGGGTGCGTCTTAAAGGAGGACAGAGTTGCAGGTAGGGAAAGAATTCCCAAACTTAGGACTGAAACAGTTGAAGGTATGGCCATCTATGGTGGAGGAATCAAAACTGGGCATGCACAGGAGGTCAAAATTGGAGGAACTTTGGAAAGTTGAGGGGTTGGAAGAGATTACAGAGATAGAGAGGATCAAAGCCATCATTCCAAGAGATGAATGCAATCTGTACCGCAGTCTGTTGAATGACTGCTGCAGTTAGTACGCAATCCTTGGAACAGCAAGCACAAGAATATCAAAACTGAGTTGTCCCTTGACTATGAACCAACGTAACCGGCAAGCACAGAGGGATCGGGTGGATAAGATTTAGTGCCAGTTAGCATATGGGAAGCAGAGTTTTAAATCGTCTCAAATTTATTGGAAGGTAGACTGCAGGAGATCAGCAAAGAGTGCATTGGATTAATCGGGTTTGCCGGGGTGGATCAAGGCAAATGAGCTTAGAGAGAGTTCAGTGAGGTGATGTGTCCAGATGTGAAAGCGTTGCTGCTGGAGCAGATTCCTGGTGATAAAACATCGCTGGTGATAACTGTGTGTTATCGAAACATTCTTGATGAGCGAACTTGGCAACAATGGAGTGTTTTGATCAGAGCTTCTGCAATTAAGTTTGCTGCTGTCACATGGTTCCTGTGAACTCTCTTTAAAACAGTCAGAGAATTCCCAGAACTAATTCACCAGACAATTTTAAACTGTCCACACCTCCTCATTTGGGGTAAATTCCAAATAAATGGATTATTTCCAGCGCTTTATCTTAAAATCTAATCACATTGATCAGGTAAACAGCAAAACGGACTGAGAGCAAAAGAGGAACTGGAGTTTGACAGAATTCAGAGAGAGACAGAAAATTTTGAACTCATATTAAACTCAAAGCTTGGAGATGTGGGGTTGACATACAATACCTCCTCTTCAGATGAAATATTGATCATCCAGGCACCACTATAAGCAATAATAAAAAATAAAGAACTGCGGATGCTGAAGATTTGAAACAAAAATAGAAATTGCTGGAGAAACTCAGCAGATTTAGCAGTATGTGTGGACAGAAAACATTTTGAGTCCAATTTCTGTTTTTGTTTCACCACTACATGCAAACTTGGAGAAATCCTTCAAGCTTTAAACATAAATTGTGCTTATTGATAATAAAAACAGTGCTTTTTGGTTGACAGCAGTGATTTATCCAATTGGAAGCTGGTGACCATGGAGAGTCTTGGGTGACCAATTGCGGATGCCTCTTTGCAGATGTTCCAGCTACTGGGCTCAGTGCCCTCACACTGTGCAACCTCAGTGGCTGCAGCAGTGCCTGATCAAAGGCTGTTGGCAGTCACTAGGGGAATCTGTGGGACTGACTGACTCTGTGCTATCTTGGCATCGCTTGGGCTGGCTGGCTGTCAGGCAACAATAAGGTCCACCTGAGAGGGAACTGTGGAAGAATGAATATTCCCATCCTGACCAAGGACTGTAGATTCATGCTCCAGAAGGCTGTTGGCATTCTCCAGATGTAATGAGTTAAGGCTTCAACAAAGCTAGTAATTTGTTGGAGGACAGATAGCTGGACTTCTGGAAATCTCCTTATGAATTCTGGCTTCTACAGCTGGTGCTTGGCCCCAAATATTTGCTGAATTCAGGAAAACCTTGCCATCATCATGTTGAAGTAATGACTTGCCGCTGGAGTGTGTAGGACAGCAGTTAGTGCTGTGGGCTTGGTTGACCTTTGTGTATGACTGAACTGCTGTGCTCTTCCAGCACCACTAATCCAGAATCTGGTTTCCAGCATCTGCAGTCATTGTTTTTACCTTTGTGTATGGGCCTCTGCTATAGAAACTCTCTCTGGCTGGCCCCTTCCAGCAATCTGTTGGTATGATTCCCTCCGCAAAGTCTTAGGCCTCTCCTCAGTTACACCTAATACCCCTTTCCTTTCTCTATGTCACTGTCTGTGCAAGCATATGAGATGTAGTACCTTTTACCCCCTCTCCTCTCACTGTCCAAGGTCCCAAATATTCAATTCAAGTGAAGCAATGATCAACATGGGCTTCTTTCAATTTAGCATATTGTATTCGCTGCTTGTGATGAGATTTCCTCTACATTGGATACTCAATGCAGTGTGAGTAATGTCTTTGTGGAACACTTCTGCTCAGTCCACAGACTTGACCGACTGCTTCCTGTGCTTGTCATTTTGATTGTCCACTTGCTTCCACTCTGACCTCTCTGTCCTCGGTATGCTCCAACGGCCCAGAATAGATTAAATATTGAGTTCAACAACTTTAGATGATAACCTCAGCCTTCATCTTGTTCGTTTTTCTTGCCCTTTCCTTTCCAGGATTAACTTTCATCTTGTTTCCCTCTTTATCCCTTCATGTTGCAGTTAGATAGCATTTATGGTGCCATTCATACTTCAATGAGCCATGACCTTTGTTTATTCACTATATCCATTGTCAATTTCAATGCCATTAGCAACATGAAACCTGTGGTTATTTAATTTCCCCTGGCTCCAGCTTATTGTGGATCTTCTCCAAGGTTCTTCTAACCCCTTCCAACTCCCACTCATTTAAACTCTTAAACCTCCATTTCTCTTCAGTTCTGATGAAAGGTCATTCACCTGAAACACTAACTCTGAATGTTGGTGGATTGGTGGTCACACAGAGAGTGCAGGATGGTATGTAAATGCTTAGGGCTGAGGTACATTCTCAGCAGAAATACATTTTTGAAAAATGTCATTTATTTGCTAACAGCCAGCAACTCCCAGCTCCCAGATTCTGAGGTATTTTCCCTTAAGATTACTTACAGTGTGGAAACAGGCCCTTCGGCCCAACAAGTCCACACCGACCCGCCGAAGCGCAACCCACCCATACCCCTACATTTACCCCTTAAACCTAACACTACGGGCAATTTAGCATGGCCAATTCACCTGACCCGCACATCTTTGGACTGTGGGAGGAAACCGGAGCACCCGGAGGAAACCCACGCAGACACGGGGAGAACGTGCAAACTCCACACAGT
The DNA here is from genome assembly GCF_037043375.1 of Chiloscyllium plagiosum. Classification (NCBI taxonomy): domain Eukaryota; kingdom Metazoa; phylum Chordata; class Chondrichthyes; order Orectolobiformes; family Hemiscylliidae; genus Chiloscyllium; species Chiloscyllium plagiosum. The sequence goes on from NW_028270181.1 coordinate 30,912,468, forward strand.
CAGTCGCCTGAGTCGGGAATTGAACCCGGGTCTACAGGTGCTGTGAGGCAGCAGTGCTAACCACTGTGCCACCGTGCCGCCCAAACTCTGGGACAAGTAAATAAACAACAGTCTGAAAATGAAGGTGTGAGATTTTTGTTCCCAATCCTGTCAGGATGGAACGCAGACTTGGAACCTAGAATTAAAAATTCTCACACAGATCAGGTAATGATCCACAGATTCTGCAACACACTAAGTTTAACAATGAGACAGTATTAGATGTTTTAGCAGGGATATTGATGTATATATCCCCATGGCCTGATGAGATGCATCCCAGGCTGGTATGGGAGGCAAAGGAGAAGATTTCTGGGGCTCTGGCAGAGATATTTAAAACTTTTCTAACCCCAGGGCAAGTGCTAACTGAGTAGTGGACAGCTAGTGTGGTTCCTTTGTTCAAACAGGGCAGCAGGAATAGGCCAGGTAATTACAGGTCAGTTAGTCTGATGTTAGTGGCAGGGAAATTGTTGGAAAACAAATTCTGAGGAATAGGATTAATCAACACTTGGAAAGGCGGGGATTGATTGGGAATAATCAGCACGGGAGATCATGTCTGACTAATTTAATTGTTTTATTTTAAAGGTGACTAGATATATTAATGAAGGTAGTGCAGTTGATGTGGTTTACATGGACTTCAGTAAGGTCATTGACAAGGTTCCATACGGAAGGCTGGCCCAAAAGGTACAACCCAGCTGGATCCAAAATTGGCTTCCAAAAAAGAGGCACAGTATGATGGTGGCCACACACAGAGCTCGAACTCAGCACCGCCTTCCTAACCTGCAATCTTCTTCCTGACCTCTCCACCCCCACCCCCACTCCGGCCTATCACCCTCACCTTGACCTCCTTCCACCTATCGCATTTCCAACGCCCCTCCCCCAAGTCCCTCCTCCCTACCTTTTATCTTAGCCTGCTGGACACACTTTCCTCATTCCTGAAGAAGGGATCATGCCCGAAACGTCGATTCTCCTGTTCCTTGGATGCTGCCTGACCTGCTGCGCTTTTCCAGCAAAACATTTTCAGCTAAGACCAGAGGGCACAAGTTTAAGAGCAAGTGGTTTAGAGGAGATCTAAGGAAAACAGTTTTTTTTAACTGAAAAGGTGGTAGAAATATGGAATATGCTACCTGTGAGGGTTGTGGACCCAGGTACTCTCACAGCATTTAAGCATCTGGATGACCTTTAAAATGTCAGGACACAGAAGGCTATAGACCAAGTGCAGGTAAATCCGATAAGTGCAGCTTGGTGTTTGTTAATCGGCATAGACATGGTAGGCCGAAGAGCCCGTTTCTATGCTGTATGTCTCTCATATCCTTGGTTCTGCTTTTAAATATAATGCCTAACTCCTCATACCTTCTCTATAAAACCTTTATCTAGTTGTGCCTATGTCGTTGTCACCCACATGAACCATGACATCTAGTTCCTGCCCCTCCTGAGGTTCCTCTTCAGCCCTAAGCAGATGTCCTGAACCCTGGCACAGGGCAGGTAACATAACCTTTTGGACTCTCATTCTTTACTGCAGAGAGCAGATTGAAACCCCATCACCATACTGTCCCCAGCTACAACCACAGTTGTTCTCCACAATTCGAACGGCTTTGTATACTATGGTAAATGGTCACTTAGCTCATTCCCCCGCCACACTTACTCTCAAGCTTCAACAACCACCAACCTGTTGAAGTGTTGCAAAGACTGAGATTTCTGTGCTTCTGCCTCTGGGCCCTCTAACCTGTTCCATTCATAATCTCACTCTCCTGTCCCTGAACACTGACCAAATCAGAACACCCTCTCTCAACTGGCGTGACTATTTCCAGGTACGAAGAATCCAAGTAATGGTTTCCCTCCCCGATGTGTCACAATGTCTGCAGTTCAGCCTCGAGCTTAAAGTTGGAGACAAACCGGCTCAAATTTCAACTTCTTACTACAGACAGCTTTGCATATACATTTCAGAAGAGATGGTCCTTTGGTTATAAAATATTTTAGGACATCTGGATGTAGGTTTGCTCACTGAGATGAAGGTTCCTTTTCAGACGTTTTGTTACCAAAGGAGGTAACATCATCAGTGAGCCTCCAGATGAAGCACATTTTGGGACATCCATTGGTTGTGGAAGGTGCTATATAAATGCAAGTGTATGTTTACCCTCGTGGGAGAGTCTAGGGCTAAGGGCACAATCTCAGAATAAAGGGGTGTCTATGTAAGACGGCGAGGAGGAGGAATGTCTTCTCCCAGAGGGTTGAGAGTCTTTGGAACTCTGTGCCACAATGAGCTTTGGTGGGGTTGGACGGGCAGAGTCTTTATCATTGGAGCAAAGAAGGATGAGAGGTGACTGGATAGAGGTGTACAAGATGATGAGAGGCAAAGATAGAGGTAATAGCCAGAGTCTATTCACAGGGGAGAAATGACTATCATGAGGGGGAATAATTTTAAGGTGATTGGAGGAAAGTTTAGGGGAGATGTCAGAGTTGGGTTCTTTACACAGAGAGTAGTGGGTGTATGGAATGCACTGCCAGTGGGTGGTAGTAGAGTCAGATACATGAGGGACATTTAAGCGACTCTTGGATCGGCACATGGAAGACATTACAATGAAAGGTGTGTAGGTTAATTTGATCTTAGAGTAGGGTAAAAGGCCGGCACAACATTGAGGGTTAAAGGGCCTGTACTGTGCTGTATTGTATATTTAAAGCTGAGACAGATAGATTCTTGATCTGTTGGGAAATCAAGGGTCACAGGGAAAAGGCAGGAAAGTGGGCGTGAGGAATGTCAGATGAGCAATCCTATTGAACAGTGGAGCAGGCTCAAGAGGCTGAATGGCCTACTCCTGTTCCGCCTTCTTATGGTTTAAGCCTTTCTTTTGTTGGTAAGATACATTTTCCACACATTGGACAGTTTCTGAACAAAACACATTCCCTTCGACTATTTTTCCCTTTAACATTCTCTCAATTGTGGCCAATAACTGGTATTGTGCTGATTCTGTATTCTTACCAAAAAAGGGCACAATTTTGTCAGAAGATACGGATTCAACTACCTAATAATTGTTGACAATTGTACATGCGCCATTTGCATGCCATTTTCAAACGCTTTTTACTCATATTGTGTCAACAGCAATCTTACCAAAGTCATGCGTTCCTTCACATAACAAACTGGGGCAAGAACAAAATGAATGTGCAAACTCTTGGGCTTGCCAGATGTCAGATCATAAATGCTAAAGGTTCTTCAGTTCATTTAAACAAACGTTTTAGCAAACTAATTTAGCCCCCTAAAAATATCTCTGTTAAGCGACCTCTGGGAACACTGGAATGTAAAGACTTTGAACAAGGAAAAATATGCTCCACGCCAGATTGGGAGCAGGATATTAGTGCAGCTGGATGCGTGTTGAGAGAGGAGCTACTGGGAAGGAGTGAGACTGAGATGGAATACAAGTAGTTGGTTAAATATAATCGTATCTGGAGAAGAAAAGCTTTAAAGTCTGTGTAAAAATAAAGAAAGAATTTTGGAAATAGCTAGAAACGATTTTGGGAATCAGATTCTCCTATGGGAAGAGCTGTATGGTCATAATGTTACTGGACGAGTAATCCCCAATGCTCTGGAGATTGCGTTTAAATCTCACCATGGCAGCTGGGGGACTCTTAAACTCTGTCAATTAAATAACTTTGGAAATGCAGTGGTATCACCCCTACCTTTGATCTGTGTTCAAGTCCTACCTCCTCCAACAGTGCATAGTAACATATCTGAACAGAAACTATTCTGGAATAAAAGAGTAGTAATAATTATCCAAATCCACCATATTATTGTAAAAAAAAAGTTTGGTTTGTTTAGGTGATAAGTATGCCATAGAAAAAGGAGCAGAATTAGGCCATTTGGTGCCTTGAGTCTGCTTCACCATTTGACCATAGCTGATATGTTTTTCACCCCATTATCTTGCCTTTTTCCATAACCTTTGTCCCCTTATTAATCAGGAACCTGTCTTAAAAACACTCAATGACTTATCCTCCACAGTCTTCTTTGGCAATGTGTTCCACTCCTTACCCAGTGACTCCAAAGCCACATCAATCTGTTTGATTCTTGACCGCCCTTTCAAATAGGAAAGAAGACACTCAGCAGTTCCAAAAATCTATGGAAAAGTAGAATAAGAGGAAGAATGGAATGGTTCCCCAGGATTGACTCAATTTAACAGTATGGCACACTTGGCCATATTAATGCTGCAAAGCTTTTAGATTAGATTCCCTCCAGTGTGCAAACTGGCCCATTCGGCCCAACAAGTCCACACAAACCCTCCAAAGAACAACCCACCCAGACCCATTCCCCCCTGACTAATGCGCCTAACACTATGTGCAATTTTACATGGCCAATTCACCTAACCTGCACATCTTTGGACTGTGGAAGGAAACCGGAGCACCCGGAGGAAACCCACGCAGACATGGGGAGAATGTGCAAACTCCACACAGACAGTCGCCTGAGTCGGGAATTGAACCCGGGTCCCTGGTGATGTGGTGCAGCAGTGCAAACAACTGAGCCACTGTGCCGCCATTCTCACTGACAACTGTACCAAATTGGGAGCCTCTCTGGGGCTTCCCCTCTCCCTGCTCCGGGGCTTCCGCATTCCCTGCTCCAGGGCTGCTTCCCTACTCCCAGACCTGGGCCTGCTCCCCAACTCCCTGCCCAGGGCTGTACCCCCACTCCCTACTCTGGGGTTGCTCCCCCACTCCCTGCTCTGAGAATGCTTTCCCATTCCCTGCTCCGAGCCATTCCCCCACCCCTGCTCCGGGGCTACTTCCCCATTCCCTGCTCCGGGGCTGTTCCCCCACTCCCTGCTCCGGGGCTGTTACCCCCTCCCTGCTCCGGGGCTGTTCCCAACTCCCTGCTCCGGGGCTGCACCCCCACTCCCTGCTCCAGGGCTGTTTCCCCACTCCCTGCTCCAGGGCTGTTCCCCCACTCCCAGCTCCGAGGCTGCTTCCCCATTCCCTGCTCCAGCCTGTTCCCCACTCCCTGCTCCAGAGCTGTTTCCCCATTCCCTGCTCCGAGCCGTTCCCCCAGCCCTGCTCCGGGGCTGCTTCCCCATTTACTGCTCTGGGGTTGCTCCCCCATTCCCTGATCCGGGGCTGCTTCCCCACTCCCTGCTCTGGAGCTGTTCCCCACTCCCTGCTCCGGAGCTGTTCTCCCTCTTCCTGACCAGGGACTGTTCCCCACTCCCTGCTCCGGGCTGTTCCCCCACTCCCTGCCCTGGGGCTGTTGCCCCACTCCCTGCTCCGGGGCTGCTTCCCCATTTACTACTCTGGGGTTGCTCCCCCACTCCCTGATCCGGGGCTGCTTCCCCATTCCCTGCTCCGGAGCTGTTCTCCCTCTTCCTGACCAGGGGCTGTTCCCCGCTCCCTGCTCCGGGCTGTTCCCCCACTCCCTGCTCCGGGGCTGCTTCCCCATTTACTGCTCTGGGGTTGCTCCCCCACTCCCTGATCCGGGGCTGCTTCCCCATTCCCTGCTCCGGAGCTGTTCCCCCACTTCCTGACCAGGGGCTGTTCCCCGCTCCCTGCTCCGGGCTGTTCCCCCACTCCCTGCCCTGGGGCTGTTCCCCCACTTCCTGACCAGGGGCTGTTCCCCATTCCCTGCTCCGGAGCGGGTCCCCCACTTCCTGACCAGGGGCTGTTCCCCCACTCCCAGCTCCGAGGCTGTTTCCCCACTCCCTGCTTCGGGGCTGGTCCCCCATTCCCTGCTCCGAGCCGTTCCCCAGTCCTGCTCTGGGACTCTTCCCCACTCCCTGCTCTGGGGATGCTTTCCCATTCCCTGCTCCGATCCGTTCCCCCACCCCTGCTCCGGGGCTGTTTCCCCCCCTCCCTGCTCCAGGGCTGTTTCCCCCCCTCCCTGCTCTGGAGCTGTTCCCCCACTTCCTGACGAGGGGCTGTTTCCACCCCTCCCTGCTCCGGAGCTGTTCCCCCACTTCCTGACCAGGGGCTGTTCCCCACTCTCTGCTCCGGGGCTGTTCCCCCACTCCCTCCTCCGAGGCTGCTTCCCCACTCCCTGCTCCAGGATTGTTCCCCCACTCCCAGCTCCGGGGCTGTTACCCCCTCCCTGCTCCGGGGCTGTTACCCCCCTCCCTGCTCCGGAGCTGATCCCCCACTCCCTGCTCCGGGGCTGTTACCCCCTCCCTGCTCCGGAGCTGATCCTCCACTCCCTGCTCCGGGGCTGTTCCCCCACTCCCTGCTCCGGGGCTGTTCCCCCCCTCCCTGCCCCGTGGCTGTTCCCCACTCCCTGCGCAGGGGCTGTTCCCCCGCTCCCTGCTCCGGGGCTGTTCCCGCATTCCCTGCTCCGGGGCTGTTCCCCATTCCCTACTCCCGGGCTGTTCCCCCTCACCCTGCTCCGGAGCTGCTCCCCCACTCCCTGCTCCGGGGCTGTTCCCCCACTCTCTGCTCCGGGGCAGTTCCCCCACTCCCTGCTCCGGGGCTTTTTCCCCACTCCCTGCTCCGGGGCTGTTCCCCCACTCCATACTCAGGGTCTGTTCCCCCATTCCCTGTTTTGGGGCTGTTCCTCACTCCCTGCTCTGAGGCTGTTCCGCGACTCCCAGCTCCGGGGCTGTTCCCCAACTCCCTGCTCCGGGGCTTTTTCCCCACTCCCTACTCCCGGGCTGTTCCACCACTCCCTGCTCCAGGGCTGAAACCCTCTCCCTGCTCCGGGGCTGCTCCCCCAATCCCAGCTCCGGGGCTGTTCCCCCACTCCCTGCTCTGGGGCTGTTCCCGCATTACCTGCTCCGGGGCTGTTCCCCATTCCCTGCTCCAGGGCTGTTCCCCCACTCCCTCTCCGGGGCTGTTCCCACACTCCCTGCTCCGGGGCTGTTCCCCCACTCCCTACTCCGGGGCTGTTCCCCCACTTACTGCTCCGGGGCTGTTCCCCCACTCCATACTCAGGGTCTGTTCCCCCATTCCCTGTTTTGGGGCTGTTCCCCACTCCCTGCTCCAGGGCTGTTCCCACACTCCCTGGTCCGGGGCTGTTCCCCCATTCCCTACTCCGGGGCTGTTCCCCCACTCCCTACTCCGGGGCTGTTCCCCCACTCCCTACTCCGGGGCTGTTCCCCCACTCCCTACTCCGGGGCTGTTCCCCCACTCCCTGGTCCGGGGCTGTTCTCTCACTCCCTGGTCCGGCGCTGTTCCCCCACTCCCTGCTCCGGGTCTGTTCCCCCACTCCCTGCTCCAGGGCTGTTGCCCCAATCCCTGCTCTGGAGCTGCCTTCCCCACTCCCTGCCCCAGGGCTATTCCCCATTCCCTGCTCCGGGGCTGTTCTCCCACTCCCTGGTCCGGGGCTGTTCCCCCACTCTATGCTCCAGGGCTGTTCCCCCATTCCCTATTCCGGGGCTGTTCCTTCACTCCCTGCTGTTCCCGCATTCCCTGCTCCGGGGCTGTTCCCCCAATCCCTGCTCCGGGGCTGTACCCCCATTCCCTGCTCCAGGGCTGTTCCCCAGTCCTACTCCCGGGCTGTTCCCCCACACCCTGCTCCGGGGCTGCTTCCCCACTCCCTGCTCCGGGGCTTTTCCCCCACTCCCTGCTCCCGGGCTGTTCCACCACTCCCTGCTCCGGGGCTGTTCCCCAACACCCTGCTCCGGGGCTGTTCCCCCAATCCCTGCTCCGGGGCTGTTCCCCCACTCCCTCTCCGGGGCTGTTCCCCCACTCCCTGCTCCGGGGCTGGTCCCACACTCCCTACTCCGGGTCTGTTCCCCCATTCCCTGCTCCGGGGCTGTTCTCCCACTCCCTGCTCCAGGGCTGTTGCCCTAATCCCTGCTCTGGGGCTGCCTTCCCCACTCCCTGCCCCAGGGCTATTCCCCACTCCCTGCTCCGGGGCTTTTCCCCCACTCCCGACTCCCGGGCTGTTCCCCCACTCCCTACTCCAGGGCTGGTCCCCAACACCCTGCTCTGGGGCTGCCTGCCCCACTCCCTGCTCCAGGGCTGTTGCCCTAATCCCTGCTCTGGGGCTGCCTTCCCCACTCCCTGCTCCAGGGCTGTTGCCCCACTCCCTGCTCCAGGGCTGAAACCCACTCCCTGCTCTGGGGCTGTTCCTCTATTCCCTCTCCGGGGCTTTTCCCCCACTCCCTGTTCCGCGGCTATTCCAACACTCCCTGCTCCGGGTCTGTTCCCCCATTCCCTGTTCAGAGGCTGATCCCCCACTCCCTGCTCTGGGGCTGTTCCCCCAATCCCTGTTCTGGGTCTGCATCTCTCACTCCCTGCTCCGGGGCTGTTCCCTCATTCCCTGCTCTGGGGCTGCCTTCCCCACTCCCTGCCCCAGGGCTATTCCCCATTCCCTGCTCCAGGGCTGTTCCCCCACTCCCTGCTCCGGGGATTTTCTCCAACACCCTGCTCCGGGGCTGTTCCCCCACTCCCTCTCCGGGGCTGTTCCCTCATTCCCTGCTCCGGGGCTGTTCCCCCACTCCCTGCTCCGGGGCTGTTCCCTCATTCCCTGCTCTGGGGCTGTTCCCCCACTCCCTCACCGGGGCTGTTCCCCCACTCCATGCTCCGGGGCTGTTCCCCCACTCCCTCTCCGGGGCTGTTCCCCCACTCCCTGCTCCGGGGCTGTTCCCCCACTCCCTGCTCCGGGGCTGTTCCCCCACTCCCTGCTCCGGGGCTGTTCCCCACTCCCTGCTCCGGGGCTGTTCCCCCACTCCCTGCTCTGGGGCTGCCTTCCCCACTCCCTGCCCAAGTGCTATTCCCCATTCCCTGCTCCGGGGCTGTTCCCCAACTCTCTGCTCCGGATCTGTTCCCCCACTCCATGCTCCAGGTCTGAAACCCACTCCCTGCTCTGGGGCTGCTCCCTCAATCCCTGCTCCGATGCTGTTCCCACACTCCCTACTCCGGGGCTGTTCCCTCATTCCCTGCTCCGGGGCTGTTCCCCCACTCCCTGCTCCGGGGCTGTTCCCTCATTCCCTGCTCCGGGGCTGTTCCCCCACTCCCTGCTCCGGGGCTGTTCCCTCATTCCCTGCTCCGGGGCTGTTCCCCCACTCCCTGCTCCAGGGCTGCTCCCCCAATCCCTGCTCCAGGGCTGTTCCCCCACTCCCTGCTCCGGGGATTTTCTCCAACACCCTGCTCCGGGGCTGTTCCCCCACTCCCTCTCCGGGGCTGTTCCCTCATTCCCTGCTCCGGGGCTGTTCCCCCACTCCCTGCTCCGGGGCTGTTCCCCCACTCCCTCTCCGGGGCTGTTCCCCCACTCCCTGCTCCGAGGCTGTTCCCCCACTCCCTGCTCCGGGGCTGTTCCCCCACTCCCTCTCCGGGGCTGTTCCCCCACTCCCTGCTCCGGGGCTGTTCCCCCACTCCCTGCTCCGGGGTTGTTCCCACATTCCCTGCTCCGGGGATGTTCCCCCACTCCCTGCTCCAGGGCTGCTCCCCCAATCCCTGCTCCAGGGCTGTTCCCCCACACCCTGCTCCGGGGCGCCTCCCCCACTCCCTGCTCTGGGGCTGCTCCCTCAATCCCTGCTCCGATGCTGTTCCACACTCCCTGCTCCAGGGCTGGTCCCCAACTCACTGCTCCGGGGCTGTTCCCCCACTCCCTCTCCGGGGCTGTTCCCCCACTCCCTGCTCCGAGGCTGTTCCCGCATTCCCTGCTCCGGGGCTGTTCCCGCATTCCCTGCTCCGGGGCTGTTCCCCCACTCCCTCTCCAGGGCTGTTCCCCCACTCCCTGCTCCGGGGTTGTTCCCACATTCCCTGCTCCGGGGATGTTTCCCACTCCCTACCCCCGGGCTGTACCCCCACTCCGTGCTCCAAGGCTGTTCCACACTCCCTATTCCCGGGCTGCTCCCCCACTCCCTGCTCCAGGGCTGCTCCCCAACACCCTGCTCCGGGGCTGTTCCCCCACTCCCTCTCCGGGGCTGTTCCCCCACTCCCTCTCCGGGGCTGTTCCTCCACTCCCTGCTCCGGGGCTGTTCACCCACTCCCTCTCCGGGGCTGTTCCCCAACTCTCTGCTCCGGATCTGTTCCCCCATTCCCTGCTCTGGGGCTGCTCCCTCAATCCCTGCTCTGAGGCTGTTCCCCCACTCCCTGCTCCGGGTCTGTTCCCCCATTCCCTGCTCTGGGGCTGTTCCCGCATTCCCTGCTCTGGGGCTGTTCCCGCATTCCCTGCTCCGGGGATGTTTCCCACTCCCTACCCCCGGGCTGTTCCCCCACTCCCTGCTCCGGGTCTGTTCCCCCACTCCCTGCTCCAGGGCTGAAACCCTCTCCCTGCTCCGGGGCTGCTCCCCCATTCCCTGCTCTGGGGCTGTTCCCGCATTCCCTGCTCCGGGGATGTTTCCCACTCCCTACCCCCGGGCTGTACCCCCACTCCGTGCTCCAAGGCTGTTCCAACTCCCTATTCCCGGGGCTGTTTTCCTTTCCCTGCTCCGGGGCTGTTCCGCCCCTCCCTGCTCCAGGGCTGAAACCCACTCCCGGCTCCGGGGCTGCTCCCCCAATCCCTGCTCCGGGGCTGTTCCCCCACTCCTCCTCCGGGGCTGTTCCCTCACTCCCTGCTCCGGGGCTGCTCCCCCACTCCCCGCTCCGGGGCTGTTCCCCCATTCCCTGCTCCAGGGCTTTTCCCCCACTCCCTGTTCCCGGGCTGTTCCCACACTCCCTGCTCCCGGGCTGTTCCCACACTCCCTGCTCCAGGGCTGAAACCCTCTCCCTGCTCCGGGGCTGCTCCCCCATTCCCTGCTCCGGGGCTGTTCCCCCACTCCCTGCTCCGGGTCTGTTCCCCCACTCCCTGCTCCAGGGCTGAAACCCTCTCCCTGCTCCGGGGCTGCTCCCCCATTCCCTGCTCTGGGGCTGTTCCCGCATTCCCTGCTCCGGGGATGTTTCCCACTCCCTACCCCCGGGCTGTACCCCCACTCCGTGCTCCAAGGCTGTTCCAACTCCCTATTCCCGGGCTGCTCCCCCACTCCCTGCTCCAGGGCTGCTCCCCAACACCCTGCTCCGGGGCTGTTCCCCCACTCCCTCTCCGGGGCTGTTCCCCCACTCCCTGCTCCGGGGCTGTTCCCCCACTCCATGCTCCGGGGCTGTTCCCCCACTCCCTCTCCGGGGCTGATCCCCCACTCCCTGCTCCGGGGCTGTTCCCCCACTCCCTGCTCCGGGGCTGTTCCCCCACTCCCTGCTCCGGGGCTGTTCCCCACTCCCTGCTCCGGGGCTGTTCCCCATTCCCTGCTCCGGGGCTGTTCCCCCACTGCCTGCTCCAGGGTTGTTGCCCCAAACCCTGCTCTGGGGCTGCCTTCCCCACTCCCTGCCCAAGTGCTATTCCCCATTCCCTGCTCCGGGGCTGTTCCCCAACTCTCTGCTCCGGATCTGTTCCCCCACTCCATGCTCCAGGTCTGAAACCCACTCCCTGCTCTGGGGCTGCTCCCTCAATCCCTGCTCCGATGCTGTTCCCACACTCCCTACTCCGGGGCTGTTCCCTCATTCCCTGCTCCGGGGCTGTTCCCCCACTCCCTGCTCCGGGGCTGTTCCCTCATTCCCTGCTCCGGGGCTGTTCCCCCACTCCCTGCTCCGGGGCTGTTCCCTCATTCCCTGCTCTGGGGCTGTTCCCCCACTCCCTCACCGGGGCTGTTCCCCCACTCCCTGCTCCAGGGCTGCTCCCCCAATCCCTGCTCCGGGGCTGTTCCCACACTCCCTACTCCGGGGCTGTTCCCCACTCCCTGCTCCGGGGCTGTACCCCAACCCCCTGCTCCAGGGCTGTTCCCCCACTCCCTGCTCCGGGGCTTTTCACCCACTCCCTACTCCCGGGCTGTTCCCACACTCCCTGCTCCAGGGCTGAAACCCTCTCCCTGCTCCGGGGCTGCTCCCCCATTCCCTGCTCTGGGGCTGTTCCCCATTCCCTGCTCCAGGGCTGTTCCCCCACTCCCTCTCCAGGGCTGTTCCCCCAATCCCTACTCCGGGGCTGCTCCCCCAATCCCTGCTCCGGGGCTGTTCCCCCACTGCCTGCTCCAGGGCTGAAACCCACTCCCTGCTCCGGGGCTGCTCCCTCAATCCCTGCTCCGGGGCTTTTCCCTCACTCCCTGTTCCGGGGCTGGTCCCCAACTCCCTGTTCCAGGGCTGTTGCCCCACTCCCTGCTCTGGGGCTGCCTTCCCCACTCCCTGCCCAAGGGCTATTCCCCATTCCCTGCTCTGGGGCTGTTCCCCCACTCCCTGCTCCGGGGCTTTTCCCCAACTCCCTGCTCCTGGACTGTTCCCCCACTCCATGCTCCGGGGCTGTTCCCCCATTCCCTGCTCCGGGGCTGTTCCCCCATTCCCTGCTCCAGGGCTGTTCCGCCCCTCCCTGCTCCGGGGCTGCTCCCCCAATCCCTGCTCCGGGGCTACTCCCCCAATCCCTGCTCCGGGGCTGTTCCCCTACTCCCCCTCCGGGGCTGTTCCCTCACTCCCTGCTCCGGGACTGTTCCCCCACTCCCTACTCCCAGGCTGTTCCCCCACTTCCTGCTCCGGGGCTGTTCCCACACTCCCTGCTCCAGGGCTGTTGCCCCAAACCCTGCTCTGGGGCTGCCAAGGGCAATTCCCCATTCCCTGCTCCGGGGCTGTTCCCCCACTCCCTACTCCCGGGCTGTTCCCCCACTCCCTGCTCTGGGGCTGTTCCCCCATTCCCTGCTCTGGGGCTGTTCCCCGACTCCCAGCTCTGGGGCTGCTTCCCCACTCCCTGCTCCTGGGCTGTTCCCCCACTCCCTGCTCCAGGGCGCCTCCCCCACTCCCTGCTCCAGGGCTGAAACCCACTCCCTCTCCGGGGCTGTTCCCCCACTCCCTGCTCCGGGGCTGTTCCCCCACTCCCTGCTCCGGGGCTGTTCCCCCACTCCCTGCTCCGGGGCTGTTCCCCCACTCCATGCTCCAGGGCTGTTCCCCCATTCCCTACTCCGGGGCTGTTCCCTCACTCCCTGCTGTTCCCGCATTCCCTGCTCCGGGGCTGTTCCGCCCCTCCCTGCTCTGGGGCTGTTCCCACACTCCCTGCTCCCGGGCTGTTGCCCCAAACCCTGCTCTGTGGCTGTTCCCACACTCCCTGCTCAGGGGCGCCTCCCCCCACTCCCTGCTCCGGGGCTGCTCCCCCAATCCCTGTTCCGGGTCTGTTCCCCCACTCCCTGCTCCAGGGCTGGTCCCCCAATCCCTGCTCCGGGTCTGTTCCCCCACTCCCTCTCCGGGGCTGTTCCCCCACTCCCTGCTCCGGGTCTGTTCCCCCACTCCCTCTCCGGGGCTGTTCCCCCACTCCCTGCTCCGGGACTGTTCCCCCAATCCATGCTCCAGGGCTGTTCCCCCACCCCATGCTCCGGGGCTGTTCCAAAACTCCCTGCTCCGGGGCTGTTCACCCACTCCATGCTCCAGGGCTGCATCCCCCACTCCCTGCTCCGGGGCTATTTCTCACTCCCTGCTCCGGGCGGCTCCCCTATTCCCTGCTCCGGGGCTGTTCCCCCACTTCCTCTCCAGGACTGTTCCCCCACTCCCTGCTCTGGGGCTGTTCCCCCATTCCCTGCTCCGGGGCTGTCCCCCCCACTGCCTGCACCGGGGCAGTTCCCCAACTCCCTGCTCTGGGGATGTTCCCCCATTCCCTGCCCCGGGGCAAATCCCCCACTCCCTGCTTCGGGGCTGTTCGAAAACTCCCTACTCCGGGGCTGTTCCCCCACTCCCTGCTCTGGGACTGTTCCCCCACTCCTTGCTCCGGGACTATTCCCCCACTCCCTGATCCGGGGCTGTTCCCCCACTCCCTGCCCCGGGACAGTTCCCCAACTCACTGCTCCGGGACTATTCCCCCACTCCCTGCTCCGGGGCTGTTCCCCCACTCCCTGCTCCGGGGCTGCTCCCCCACTTCCTCTCCGGGCCTGTTCCCCCACTCCCTGCCCCGGGGCTGTTCCACCACTCCCTACCCCAGGGCTGTTCCCCCACCCCCTGCCCCAGGGCTGTTCCCCCACTCCCTACCCCAGGATGTTCCTCCACTCCCTGCCCCGGGGCTGTTCCCCCACTCCCTGCTCCGGGGCTGTTCCCCCACTCCCTGCTCCGGGGCTGCTCCCCCATTCCCTGCTCTGGGGCTGTTCCCCCACTCCCTGCTCCGGGGCTGCTCCCCCATTCCCTGCTCTGGGGCTGTTCCCCCATTCCCTGCTCCGGGGCTGCTTCCCCATTCCCTGCTCCGGGGCTGTTCCCCCATTCCCTGCTCCGGGGCTGTTCCCCCACTCCCCGCTCCGGGGCTGCTCCCCCACGTGCTGCTCCGGGGCTGCACCAGGTCTCGTGGTCCATGTGCTATTCCAGGGCTTCCTGCTTTGGGGGACTTGCTGCTTCTGGTTGTCTCTGTGCCCGTATTCGCTGGGGGAGAGTAGAGGAAAAAGGAGAGAGATGAAGGAATAAGAAAGAATAGTGGAGCAGAGGTTTATGTCGCCATCTTGACACGACTCGAACCTGGTATTCGTTTAGAATAACTATATAGCTTCTCCAGTAGATACATGCAGGCACATGGCAACAAAGAAGTGAGCTCAGAGCTCTGTACAGGATAGGTCGCCACAAAGACACTGAAACCACCATGTCTATATGTGTCACAGGTACAGCAACACAGCAGAAAGGGATGATAGAGTACTCAAACCATAGTATTCTGTGGGATCCACTTTACACATGTGCCAGGAAATTAAAGGGAAATAAGAATGTGGAATTCGGAACACAAACAGAGCAGCTGTGATCTTATTAAATGGTAGTGCCTGTTTAAAGGGCTGCATCTGCTCCTCATTTGTATGTTCATAATTACCTCTGCCTTAAAAATATTCAGACTCTGCTCCTGACATTTTTTTGAGGAAGAGTTCCATAGATTCTCAAGCCTCAGAAATTCTCCTCATCTCCGTCTTAAATGGGCTACTCATTTGTTTGAAACAGTTAAGCCCTATTTTTTTTTAAGGTTCTCCTGACGAAGGACACATCACCTTGACATCCACCCTGCCAGGACTCCTCAAGATCGTTATTTCAATCCAGTCACCTATGATTCTTCTTAGCTCTCGTGATTACAAGCCTGGCCTATCCAACTTTTCCTTATAAGCCAAGAACTCTTGGCAGGAATTAGTCTGCTAAACCTTTCCAGAACTGCTTCCAATGCAGTTACAGCAGCCTTTAAATAAGGTGACTAATACAGTACAGAGTACTCTAAATGTGACCTCGCCATGTTTAAATGAGGCATAACCTCCCAAATTTGTATTATTTTCACTCATGATAAATGATAAACATTCTATGAACTTTCCTAAATATTTGATGTAGCTTCATACTTATCTTTTGCAATTCATGCCATAAAGATATCAACACTCCTATCCATCTCAAAACTCCATAATCTCTTCCCATTTACATAATATGCTTTGTTTTTAATCTTCCAGTCAAAATGGACAATTTCACATCTTCCCACACTATACAAGTTTTCACATCTTTGAAAGACACTTAAGCTATGACTATTGCTCCACAACATCCTTATGTGTTCTTCACAACTCACTTTATCATGTAAAGCAAAGCACTTGGGATTGGGGTGGTGTATTGACATGGATAGAGAACTGTTTAGCAGATAGGAAACAAAGAGCAGGAATAAGTGGAACTTGTTTTGAGTGGCAGGGGGTGACTAGCAGGTACCGAAAGGGACAGTGTTTGGACTCAAGTTATTCACAATATACATTCGTGATTTAAACGGGAGAACTAAATGTAACACCCACAATTTTGCAAACAACACAAAGCTGGGTGAGAGGGTGAACTGTGAGGAGGATGTCCGGATGTTATCAATGTGGTTTGCTTACATTGAGTGAGTGGGCAAATGCTTATCATGTGACGTGTAAGATGGATAAATATAAGGTTATCCACTTTAGTAGCAAAAACAGGAATGCAGATGATTATCGGAATGATGATAGGTTGGGACATGGGGAGGTGCGATGAGATCTGGGTGTCCTTGTACACCAGTCACTGAAAGTGAGCATGTAGGTGCTGTGGGCAGTGAAGAAGGCAAATGGTGTGTTGGCCTCATAGTGAAAGGATTCAAGTACAGGAGCGGGGATATCTTGCTGGAACTGTTCATGGCCTTGGTGAACCTGTGGAATGCTCTGCCAAGGAACGTGATTGAGGCCAAAACATTGAATGCTCTCAAGAAGGAGTTATTTTGAGGACTAAAGGGCATACTGAAAGGTGCTGCATCTATTCTGATGATGCCATATTCTGCTGCGGGGGCCTTAGAATTGTTCACCTTTTTTCCTCAACCGAGGATTTCTTACCAAAGTGGTCACAGATCCCTCAGCCGTGTCTGACCCATTTTCCATACAATTGCCCTCAACTATTCCCTTCCCTCCCACACAACAATAGACTCTTCCAGTCCTCACTTTCCATCCCACCAGCCTCCACATCCAAAAGATCATAAGCTGTCATTTCGCCATTCCAGCCGGAGGCCAATACCAGACACACATTCTCCCATTCTTCCATCGGGACCATTCCTTCCGGAACAGCCTGATCCAGGCCTCCTCCTCTACTCCCAACACCCTCACAGCACCTGTCCATGCAATCGCAGAAGGTGCAAAACATATCAGTTTACTTCCTCCCTCCTCACTATCCAGGATCCCAGATATACCTTCAAGATGAAGCAGCACTTTACCTGCACTTCACTCAATCTAGTCTCCTGCATTCACTGCTCACAAGGTGGTCTCCTGTATATTGGGGATATGAGACACAGACTGGGCAACTGTGTTGCAGAACACCTACATTCTGTCTATAAAAAAATACCCAGAGTTTCCACTTCAACACACCTCTGTGGGCCCTGGCCAACATCTCTGGCTCTGGCCTGCTGCAGTACTCAGTGCAAGCTCAATGAAGAACAGCATCTCATTTTCCACTTCAGGACTCAATACTAAGCTTAATCATTTTAAACCATGAACACCTTCTTCCATGTCTATTAGTCACCCACACCCCAGCTCCTGTCATGAAATGGGTTGCTTTAGCACAGCCAACCCATTTTCACCCATTCATAACTCCCATTATCACCTACCTAACATTTTTTTCTTTGCTGGCTTAATAACACAATTCCTTTGTGGTTCGAGCTATTCTTCTTCCTTTGCCTCTCTCTCTGTCCCTCTGGGCTTCCTCTCCACCTGCACTCCACCCAACTATGCTCACCCCCAAACCCATCATCAGCATTAATACCATCTCTTCATAGTTACAATCATTACTGAAGAAGGCTCACTGGACTCAAAGTGATAACTTTGCTTCCTCTCTACAGATGTGACCAGACCTACTGAGTTTGTCCAGCAATGTCTGTTTACGTAGGAGAGAGTAAACATAGGCCTATCAACCCTGTAAAGCTCCCTCTACTAATGTTTGATGCCAAAAACGTAAGAATTGTTTCACAGACTGGTGGCGAAGTCAATTTTTCCGATATAACCCTTCTTCAGGGCTGGGGAAGTGTGTAAGCGGCACTGCGCTGTGGCAATGAGGGAGGGACACACTGAGTGCACGCCTGAGGGAGGTGGAGAACTTCTTTCAAAGTGGGCATCCTTCAAAGAGACTTTGCAGTGATACCCTTTCTCTGGCACAGCGCTGTACTGCTTACATCACACCCCAGCCCTGAAGAAGGTTTATACCTGGTGCTACCTGGCTTGCTGTGTTCCTCTCCCTCCTGGTGCTGCCTGGCTTGCTGTGTTTCTCTCCCTCCTGGTGCTGCCTCGCTTGCTGTGTTCTTCTCCATCCTGGTGCTTCCTGGCTTGCTGTGTTCCTCTCCCTCCTGGTGCTGCCTGGCTTGCTGTGTTCCTCTCCCTCCTGGTGCTACCTGGCTTACTGTGTTCCTCTCCCTCCTGGTGCTGCCTGGCTTGCTGTGTTCCTCTCCCTCCTGGTGCTGCCTGGCTTGCTGTGTTCCTCTCCCTCCTGGAGATGTCTGGCTTGCTGTGTTCCTCTCCCTCCTGGTGCTGCCTGGCTTGCTGTGTTCCTCTCCCTCCTGGTGCTGCCTGGCTTGCTGTGTTCCTCTCCCTCCTGGTGCTGCCTGGCTTGCTGTGTTCCTCACCCTCCTGGTGCTTCCTGGCTTGCTGTGTTCCTCTCCCTCCTGGAGATGTCTGGCTTGCTGTGTTCCTCTCCCTCCTGGTGCTGCCTGGCTTGCTGTGTTCCTCTCCCTCCTGGTGCTGTCTGGCTTGCTGTGTTCCTCTCCGTCCTGGTGCTGCCTGGCTTGCTGTGTTCCTCACCCTCCTGGTGCTACCTGGCTTGCTGTGTTCTCCCAGCCTCCTGGTGCTGCCTGGCTTGCTGTGTTCCTCTCCCTCCTGGTGCTAGCTGGCTTGCTGTGTTCCTCTCCCTCCTGGAATTGTCTGGCTTGCTGTGTTCCTCTCCAACCTGGTGCTGCCTGGCTTGCTGTGTTCCTCTCCGTCCTGGTGCTGCCTGGCTTGCTGGGTTCCTCACCCTCCTGGGGCTTCCTGGCTTGCTGTGTTCCTCTCCCTCCTGGTGCTACCTGGCTTGCTGTGTTCCTCTCCCTCCTGGTGCTGCCTGGCTTGATGTGTTCCTCTCCCTCCTGGTGCTGCCTGGCTTGCTGTGTTCCTCTCCCTCCTGGTGCTGCCTGGCTTGCAGTGTTCTCCAAGCCTCCTGGTGCTGCCTGGCTTGCTGTGTTCCTCTCCCTCCTGGTGCTGCCTGGCTTGCTGTGTTCCTCTCCCTCCTGGTGCTGCCTGGCTTGCTGCATTCTCCCAGCCTCCTGGTGCTGCCTGGCTTGCTGTGTTCTTCTCCCTCCTGGTGCTGCCTGGCTTGCTGTGTTCCTCTCCCTCCTGGTGCTGCCTGGCTTGCAGTGTTCTCCAAGCCTCCTGGTGCTGCCTGGCTTGCTGTGTTCCTCTCCCTCCTGGTGCTGTCTGGCTTGCTGTGTTCCTCTCCCTCCTGGTGCTGCCTGGCTTGCTGTGTTCCTCTCCCTCCTGGTGCTACCTGGCTTGCTGCATTCTCCCAGCCTCCTGGTGCTGCCTGGCTCGCTGTGTTCCTCTCCCTCCTGGTGCTGCCTGGCTTGCTGTGTTCCTCTCCCTCCTGGTGCTGCCTGGCTTGCCGTGTTCTCCCAGCCTCCTGGTGCTGTCTGGCTTGCTGTGTTCCTCTCCCTCCTGGTGCTACCTGGCTTGCTGTGTTCCTCTCCCTCCTGGAGCTGTCTGGCCTGCTGTGTTCCTCTCCCTCCTGGTGCTGCCTGGCTTGCTGTGTTCTCCCAGCCTCCTGGTGCTGCCTGGCTTGCTGTGTTCCTCTCCCTCCTGGTGCTACCTGGCTTGCTGTGTTCCTCTCCCTCCTGGAGCTGTCTGGCCTGCTGTGTTCCTCTCCCTCCTGGTGCTGCCTGGCTTGCTGTGTTCCTCTCCCTCCTGGTGCTGTCTGGCTTGGTGTGTTCCTCTCCCTCCTGGTGCTGTCTGGCTTGCTGTGCTCCTCTCCCTCCTGGTGCTGCCTGGCCTGCTGTGTTCCTTTCCTTCCTGGTGCTACCTGGCTTGCTGTGTTCTCCCAGCCTCCTGGTGCTGCCAGGCTTGCTGTGTTCCTCTCCCTCCTGGTGCTGCCTGGCTTGCTGTGTTCTCCCAGCCTCCTGGTGCTGCCTGGCTTGCTGTGTTCCTCTACCTCCTGGTGCTACCTGGCTTGCTGTGTTCCTCTCCCTCCTGGTGCTGCCTGGCTTGCTGTGTTCTCCCAGCCTCCTGGTGCTGCCTGGCTTGCTGTGTTCTTCTCCCTCCTGGTGCTGCCTGGCTTGCTGTGTTCCTCTCCCTCCTGGTGCTGCCTGGCTTGCTGTGTTCTCCCAGCCTCCTGGTGCTGCCTGACTTGCTGTGTTCCTCTCCCTCCTGGAGATGTCTGGCTTGCTGTGTTCCTCTCCCTCCTGGTGCTGCCTGGCTCGCTGTGTTCCTCTCCCTCCTGGTGCTGCCTGGCTTGCTGTGTTCCTCTCCCTCCTGGTGCTGCCTGGCTTGCTGTGTTCCTCACCCTCCTGGTGCTTCCTGGCTTGCTGTGTTCCTCTCACTCCTGGAGATGTCTGGCTTGCTGTGTTCCTCTCCCTCCTGGTGCTGCCTGGCTTGCTGTGTTCCTCTCCCTCCTGGTGCTGCCTGGCTTGCTGTGTTCCTCTCCGTCCTGGTGCTGCCTGGCTTGCTGTGTTCCTCACCCTCCTGGTGCTACCTGGCTTGCTGTGTTCTCCCAGCCTCCTGGTGCTGCCTGGCTAGCTGTGTTCCTCTCCCTCCTTGTGCTAGCTGGCTTGCTGTGTTCCTCTCCCTCCTGGAGCTGTCTGGCTTGCTGTGTTCCTCTCCCTCCTGGTGCTGCCTGGCTTGTTGTGTTCCTCTCCGTCCTGGTGCTGCCTGGCTTGCTGTGTTCCTCACCCTCCTGGTGCTTCCTGGCTTGCTGTGTTCCTCTCCCTCCTGGTGCTACCTGGCTTGCTGTGTTCCTCTCCCTCCTGGTGCTGCCTGGCTTGCTGCGTTCCTCTCCCTCCTGGTGCTGCCTGGCTTGCAGTGTTCTCCAAGCCTCCTGGTGCTGCCTGGCTTGCTGTGTTCCTCTCCCTCCTGGTGCTGGCTGGCTTGCTGTGTTCCTCTCCCTCCTGGTGCTGCCTGGCTTGCTGCATTCTCCCAGCCTCCTGGTGCTGCCTGGCTTGCTGTGTTCTTCTCCCTCCTGGTGCTGCCTGGCTTGCTGTGTTCCTCTCCCTCCTGGTGCTGCCTGGCTTGCAGTGTTCTCCAAGCCTCCTGGTGCTGCCTGGCTTGCTGTGTTCCTCTCCCTCCTGGTGCTGTCTGGCTTGCTGTGTTCCTCTCCCTCCTGGTGCTGCCTGGCTTGCTGTGTTCCTCTCCCTCCTGGTGCTACCTGGCTTGCTGCATTCTCCAAGCCTCCTGGTGCTGCCTGGCTCGCTGTGTTCCTCTCCCTCCTGGTGCTGCCTAGCTTGCTGTGTTCCTCTCCCTCCTGGTGCTGCCTGGCTTGCCGTGTTCTCCCAGCCTCCTGGTGCTGTCTGGCTTGCTGTGTTCCTCTCCCTCCTGGTGCTACCTGGCTTGCTGTGTTCCTCTCCCTCCTGGAGCTGTCTGGCCTGCTGTGTTCCTCTCCCTCCTGGTGCTGCCTGGCTTGCTGTGTTCTCCCAGCCTCCTGGTGCTCCCTGATTTGCTGTGTTCCTCTCCCTCCTGGTGCTACCTGGCTTGCTGTGTTCCTCTCCCTCCTGGAGCTGTCTGGCCTGCTGTGTTCCTCTCCCTCCTGGTGCTGCCTGGCTTGCTGTGTTCCTCTCCCTCCTGGTGCTGTCTGGCTTGGTGTGTTCCTCTCCCTCCTGGTGCTGTCTGGCTTGCTGTGTTCCTCTCCCTCCTGATGCTGCCGGGCTTGCTGTGTTCTCCCAGCCTCCTGGCGCTGCCTGGCTTGCTGTGTTCCTCTCCCTCCTGGTGCTGCCTGGCTTGCTGTGTTCCTCTCCCTCGTGGTGCTGCCTGCCTTGCTGTGTTCCTCTCCCTCCTGGTGCTGCCTGGCTTGCTGTGTTCCTCTCCCTTCTGGTGCTACGTAGCTTGCTGTGTTCCTCTCCCTCCTGGTGCTGCCTGGTTTGCTGTGTTCCTCTCCCTCGTGGTGCTGCCTGCCTTGCTGTGTTCCTCACCCTCCTGTTGCTGCCTGGCTTGCTGTGTTCCTCTCCCTCGTGGTGCTGCCTGCCTTACTGTGTTCCTCTCCCTCCTGGTGCTGCCTGGCTTGCTGTGTTCCTCTCCCTCCTGGTGCTACGTAGCTTGCTGTGTACCTCTCCCTCCTGGTGCTGCCTGGCTTGCTGTGTTCTCCCAGCCTCCTGGTGCTATCTGACTTGCTGTGTTCCTCTCCCTCCTGGTGCAGCCTGGCTTGCTGTGTTCCTCTCCCTCCTGATACTGCCTGGCTTGCTGTGTTCCTCTCACTCCTGGTGCTGCCTGGCTTGCTGTGTTCCTCTCCCCCCTGATGCTGCCTGGCTTGCTGTGTTCCTCTCCCTCCTGGTGCTACCTGGCTTGCTGTGTTCTCCCAGCCTCCTGATGCTACCTGGCTTGCCGTGTTCCTTTCCCTACTGTTGATGCCTGGCTTGCTGTGTTCTCCCAACCACCTGGTGCTGCCTGGCTTGCTGTGTTCCTCTCCCTCCTGGTGCTGCCTGGCTTGCTGTGTTCTCCCAGCCTCCTGGTGCTGCCTGGCTTTCTGGATTCCTCTCCCTCCTGGTGCTACCTGGCTTGCTGTGTTCCTCTCCCTCCTGTTGCTGCCTGGCTTGCTGTGTTCCTCTCCCTCCTGGTACTGCCTGGCTTGCTGTGTTCCTGTCACTCCTGATGCTGCCTGGCTTGCTGTGTTCCTCTCCCCCTGATGCTGCCTGGCTTGCTGTGTTCCTCTCCCTCCTGGTGCTACCTGGCTTGCTGTGTTCCTCTCCCTCCTGGTGCTACCTGGCTTGCTGCATTCTCCCAGCCTCCTGGTGCTGCCTGGCTTGCTGCGTTCTCCCAGCCTCCTGGTGCTGCCTGGCTTGCTGTGTTCATCTCACCCCTGGTGCTACCTGGTTTGCCGTGTTCTCCCAGCCTCCTGGTGCTGCCTGCCATGCTGTGTTCCTCTCCCTCCTGGTGCTACCTGGCTTGCTGTGTTCCTCTCCCTCCTGGTGCTGCCTGGCTTGCTGTGTTCTCCCAGCCTCCTGGTGCTGCCTGGCTTGCTGTGTTCCTCTCCCTCCTGGTGCTGCCTGGCTTGCTGTGTTCCTCTCCCTCCTGGTGCTACCTGGCTTGCTGCATTCTCCAAGCCTCCTGGTGCTGCCTGGCTCGCTGTGTTCCTCTCCCTCCTGGTGCTGCCTAGCTTGCTGTGTTCCTCTCCCTCCTGGTGCTGCCTGGCTTGCCGTGTTCTCCCAGCCTCCTGGTGCTGTCTGGCTTGCTGTGTTCCTCTCCCTCCTGGTGCTACCTGGCTTGCTGTGTTCCTCTCCCTCCTGGAGCTGTCTGGCCTGCTGTGTTCCTCTCCCTCCTGGTGCTGCCTGGCTTGCTGTGTTCTCCCAGCCTCCTGGTGCTCCCTGATTTGCTGTGTTCCTCTCCCTCCTGGTGCTGCCTGGCTTGCTGTGTTCCTCTCCCTCCTGGAGCTGTCTGGCCTGCTGTGTTCCTCTCCCTCCTGGTGCTGCCTGGCTTGCTGTGTTCCTCTCCCTCCTGGTGCTGTCTGGCTTGGTGTGTTCCTCTCCCTCCTGGTGCTGTCTGGCTTGCTGTGCTCCTCTCCCTCCTGGTGCTGCCTGGCTTGCTGTGTTCCTTTCCTTCCTGGTGCTACCTGGCTTGCTGTGTTCTCCCAGCCTCCTGGTGCTGCCTGGCTTGCTGTGTTCCTCTACCTCCTGGTGCTACCTGGCTTGCTGTGTTCCTTTCCTTCCTGGTGCTACCTGGCTTGCTGTGTTCTCCCAGCCTCCTGGTGCTGCCTGGCTTGCTGTGTTCCTTTCCTTCCTGGTGCTACCTGGCTTGCTGTGTTCTCCCAGCCTCCTGGTGCTGCCAGGCTTGCTGTGTTCCTCTCCCTCCTGGTGCTGCCTGGCTTGCTGTGTTCTCCCAGCCTCCTGGTGCTGCCTGGCTTGCTGTGTTCTTCTCCCTCCTGGTGCTGCCTGGCTTGCTGTGTTCCTCTCCCTCCTGGAGCTGTCTGGCCTGCTGTGTTCCTCTCCCTCCTGGTGCTGCCTGGCTTGCTGTGTTCTCCCAGCCTCCTGGTGCTCCCTGATTTGCTGCGTTCCTCTCCCTCCTGGTGCTACCTGGCTTGCTGTGTTCCTCTCCCTCCTGGAGCTGTCTGGCCTGCTGTGTTCCTCTCCCTCCTGGTGCTGCCTGGCTTGCTGTGTTCCTCTCCCTCCTGGTGCTGTCTGGCTTGGTGTGTTCCTCTCCCTCCTGGTGCTGTCTGGCTTGCTGTGCTCCTCTCCCTCCTGGTGCTGCCTGGCTTGCTGTGTTCCTTTCCTTCCTGGTGCTACCTGGCTTGCTGTGTTCTCCCAGCCTCCTGGTGCTGCCTGGCTTGCTGTGTTCCACTACCTCCTGGTGCTACCTGGCTTGCTGTGTTCCTTTCCTTCCTGGCGCTACCTGGCTTGCTGTGTTCTCCCAGCCTCCTGGTGCTGCCTGGCTTGCTGTGTTCCTTTCCTTCCTGGTGCTACCTGGCTTGCTGTGTTCTCCCAGCCTCCTGGTGCTGCCAGGCTTGCTGTGTTCCTCTCCCTCCTGGTGCTGCCTGGCTTGCTGTGTTCTCCCAGCCTCCTGGTGCTGCCTGGCTTGCTGTGTTCTTCTCCCTCCTGGTGCTGCCTGGCTTGCTGTGTTCCTCTCCCTCCTGGTGCTGCCTGGCTTGCTGTGTTCCTCTCCGTCCTGGTGCTGCCTGGCTTGCTGTGTTCCTCTCCGTCCTGGTGCTGCCTGGCTTGCTGTGTTCCTCTCCCTCCTGATGCTGCCGGGCTTGCTGTGTTCTCCCAGCCTCCTGGCGCTGCCTGGCTTGCTGTGTTCCTCTCCCTCCTGGTGCTGCCTGGCTTGCTGTGTTCCTCTCCCTCGTGGTGCTGCCTGCCTTGCTGTGTTCCTCTCCCTCCTGGTGCTGCCTGGCTTGCTGTGTTCCTCTCCCTTCTGGTGCTACGTAGCTTGCTGTGTTCCTCTCCCTCCTGGTGCTGCCTGGTTTGCTGTGTTCCTCTCCCTCGAGGTGCTGCCTGCCTTGCTGTGTTCCTCACCCTCCTGTTGCTGCCTGGCTTGCTGTGTTCCTCTCCCTCGTGGTGCTGCCTGCCTTACTGTGTTCCTCTCCCTCCTGGTGCTGCCTGGCTTGCTGTGTTCCTCTCCCTCCTGGTGCTACGTAGCTTGCTGTGTTCCTCTACCTCCTGGTGCTGCCTGGCTTGCTGTGTACCTCTCCCTCCTGGTGCTGCCTGGCTTGCTGTATTCTCCCAGCCTCCTGGTGCTGCCTGGCTTGCTGTGTTCCTCTCCCTCCTGGTGCTGTCTGGCTTGCTGTGTACCTCTCCCTCCTGGTGCTGCCTGGCTTGCTGTGTTCTCCCAGCCTCCTGGTGCAATCTGGCTTGCTGTGTTCCTCTCCCTCCTGGTGCAGCCTGGCTTGCTGTGTTCCTCTCCCTCCTGGTACTGCCTGGCTTGCTGTGTTCCTCTCACTCCTGGTGCTGCCTGGCTTGCTGTGTTCCTCTCCCCCCTGATGCTGCCTGGCTTGCTGTGTTCCTCTCCCTCCTGGTGCTACCTGGCTTGCTGTGTTCCTCTCCTTCCTGGTGCTACCTGGCTTGCTGTGTTCTCCCAGCCTCCTGATGCTACCTGGCTTGCCGTGTTCCTTTCCCTACTGGTGATGCCTGGCTTGCTGTGTTCTCCCAACCACCTGGTGCTGCCTGGCTTGCTGTGTTCCTCTCCCTCCTGGTGCTGCCTGGCTTGCTGTGTTCTCCCAGCCTCCTGGTGCTGCCTGGCTTTCTGTGTTCCTCTCCCTCCTGGTGCTACCTGGCTTGCTGTGTTCCTCTCCCTCCTGTTGCTGCCTGGCTTGCTGTGTTCCTCTCCCTCCTGGTACTGCCTGGCTTGCTGTGTTCCTGTCACTCCTGATGCTGCCTGGCTTGCTGTGTTCCTCTCCCCGTGATGCTGCCTGGCTTGCTGTGTTCCTCTCCCTCCTGGTGCTACCTGGCTTGCTGTGTTCCTCTCCCTCCTGGTGCTACCTGGCTTGCTGCATTCTCCCAGCCTCCTGGTGCTGCCTGGCTTGCTGTGTTCTCCCAGCCTCCTGGTGCTGCCTGGCTTGCTGTGTTCATCTCACCCCTGGTGCTGCCTGGTTTGCCGTGTTCTCCCAGCCTCCTGGTGCTGCCTGCCATGCTGTGTTCCTCTCCCTCCTGGTGCTACCTGGCTTGCTGTGTTCCTCTCCCTCCTGGTGCTGCCTGGCTTGCTGTGTTCTCCCAGCCTCCTGGTGCTGCCTGGCTTGCTGTGTTCCTCTCCCTCCTGGTGCTACCTGGCTTGATGTGTTCCTCTCCCTCCTGGTGCTGTCTGGCTTGCTGTGTTCGTCTCCCTCCTGGTGCTGCCTGGCTTGCTGTGTTCCTCTCCCTCCTGGTGCTGCCTGGCTTGCTGTGTTCCTCACCCTCCTGGTGCTTCCTGGCTTGCTGTGTTCCTCTCCCTCCTGGTGCTACGTAGCTTGCTGTGTTCCTCTCCCTCCTGGTGCTGCCTGGCTTGCTGTGTTCTCACAGCCTCCTGGTGCTGCCTGGCTTGCTGTGTTCCTCTCCCTCCTGGTGCTGCCTGGCTTGCTGTGTTCCTCTCCCTCCTGGTGCTGCCTGGCTTGCTGTGTTCTCCCAGCCTCCTGGTGCTGCCTGGCTTGCTGTGTTCCTCTCCCTCCTGGTGCTGCCTGGCTTGCTGTGTTCCTCTCCCTCCTGGTGCTGTCTGGCTTGCTGTGTTCCTCTCCCTCCTGGTGCTGTCAGGCTTGCTGTGTTCCTCTCTCTCCTGGTGCTGCCTGGCTTGCTGTGTTCCTCTCGCTCCTGGTGCAGTCTGGCTTGCTATGTTCCTCTCCCTCCTGGTGCTGCCTGGCTTGCTGTGTTCCTCTCTCTCCTGGTGCTGCCTGGCTTGCTGTGTTCCTCTCGCTCCTGGTGCAGTCTGGCTTGCTGTGTTCCTCTCCCTCCTGGTGCTGCCTGGCTTGCTGTGTTCCTCTCCCTACTGGTGCTGCCTGGCTTGCTGTGTCCTCCCAGCCTCCTGATTCTGCCTGGCTTGCTGTGTTCCTCTCCCTCCTGGTGCTGCCTGGCTTGTTGTATTCTCCCAGTCTCCTGGTGCTGCCTGGCTTAGTGTGTTCCTCACCCTCCTGGTGCTGCCTGGCTTGCTGCATTCCTCTCCCTCCTGGTGCTGCCTGGCTTGCTGTGTTCCTCTCACTCCTGGTGCTGCCTGGCTTGCTGTGTTCCTCTCCCGCCTGATACTGCCTGGCTTGTTGAGTTCCTCTCTTTCCTGGTAGTCTGGCTTGCAGTGTTCCTCTCCCTCCTGGTGGTGCCTGCCTTGCTGTGTTCCTCTCCCTCCTGGTGATGTCAGGCTTGCTGTGTTCCTCTCCCTCCTGGTGCTACCTGGCTTGCTGTGTGTTCCTCTCCCTCCCCGTGGTGCCTGCCTTGCTGTGTTCCTCTCCCTCCTGGTGATGTCAGGCTTGCTGTGTTCCTCTCTCTCCTGGTGCTGTCAGGCTTGCTGTGTTCCTCTCCCTCCTGGTGCTACCGGGCTTGCTGTGTTCCTCTCCCTTTTTGTATCTGCCTGGCTTGCTGTGTTCCTCTCCCTCCTGATGCTGCCTGGCTTGCTGTGTTCCTCTCCCTCCTGGTGCTGCCTGGCTTACTGTGTTCCTCTCCCTCTTGGTGCTGCCTGGCTTTCTGTGTTCTCCCAGCCTCCTGGTGCTGCGTGGCTTACTGTGTTCCTCTCCCTCCTGGTTCTGCCTGGCTTGCTGTGTTCCTCTCCCTCCTGGTGCTGCCTGGCGTGCTGTGTTCTCCCAGCCTCCTGGTGCTGCCTGGCTTGCTGTGTTCCTCTCCCTCCTGGTGCTGCCTGGCTTGCTGTGTTCCTCTCCCTCCTGGTGCTGCCTGGCTTGCTGTGTTCCTCTCCCTCCTGGTGCTGCCTGGCTTGCTGTGTTCCTCTCCCTCCTGGTGCTGCCTGGCTTGCTGTGTTCCTCTCCCTCCTGGTGCTACCTGGCTTGCTGTGTTCCTCTCCCTCCTGGTGCTGCCTGGCTTGCTGTGTTCCTCTCCCTCCTGGTGCTGCCTGGCTTGCTGTGTTCCTCTCCCTCCTGGTGCTGCCTGGCTTGCTGTGTTCTCCCAGCCTCCTGGTGCTTCCTGGCTTGCTGTGTTCTCCCAGCCTCCTGGTGCTGCCTGGGTTGCTGTGTTCCTCTCCCTCCTGGTGCTGCCCGGCTTGCTGTGTTCTTCTCCCTCCTGGTGCTGCCTGGCTTGCTGTGTTCTCCCAGCCTGCTGGTGCTGCCTGGCTTGCTGTGTTCCTCTCCCTCCTGGTGCTGCCTGGCTTGCTGTGTTCCTCTCCCTCCTGGTGCTGCCTGGCTTGCTGTGTTCCTCTCCCTCCTGGTGTTGCCTGGCTTGCTGTGTTCCTCTCCCTGCTGGTGCTCTCTGGCTTGCTGTGTTCCTCTCCCTCCTGGTGCTGCCTGGCTTGCTGTGTTCCTCTCCCTCCTGGTGCTGCCTGGCTTGTTGTATTCTCCCAGCCTCCTGGTGCTGCCTGGCTTGCTGTGTTCCTCACCATCCTGGTGCTGCCTGGCTTGCTGTGATCCTCTCCCTCCTGGTGCTACCTGGCTTGCTGTGTTCCTCTCCATCCTGGTGCTGCCTGGCTTGCTGTGTTCCTCTCCCTCCTGGGACTGCCTGGCTTGCTATGTTCCTCTCCCTCCTGATGCTGTCTGGCTTGCTGTGTTCCTCTCCCTCCTGGTGTTGCCTGGCTTGCTGTGTTCCTCTCTCTGCTGGTGCTCTCTGGCTTGCTGTGTTCCTCTCGCTCCTGGTGCAGCCTGGCTTGCTGTGTTCCTCTCCCTCCTGGTGCTGCCTGGCTTGTTGTATTCTCCCAGCCTCCTGGTGCTGCCTGGCTTGCTGTGTTCCTCACCATCCTGGTGCTGCCTGGCTTGCTGTGTTCCTCTCCCTCCTGGTGCTGCCTGGCTTGCTGTGTTCCTCTCCTTCCTGGTGCTGCCTGGCTTGCTGTGTTCCTCTCCCTCCTGGGACTGCCTGGCTTGCTGTGTTCCTCTCCCTCCTGATGCTGTCTGGCTTGCTGTGTTCCTCTCCCTCCTGGTGCTGTCTGGCTTGCTGTGTTCCTCTCCCTCCTGGTGCTGCCTGGCTTGCTGTGTTACACTCCCTCCTGGTGCTGCCTGGCTTGCTGTGTTCTCCCAGGCTCCTGGTGCTACCTGGCTTGTTGTATTCCTCTCCCTCCTGGTGCGACCTGGCTTGCTGTGTTCCTCTCCCTCCTGGTGCTGCCTGGCTTGCTGTGTTCCTCTCCCTCCTGGTGATGTCAGGCTTGCTGTGTTCCTCTCCCTCCTGGTGCTGTCTGGCTTGCTGTGTTCCTCTCCCTCCTGGTGCTACCTGGCTTGCTGTGTTCCTCTCCCTCCTGGTGCTGCCTGGCTTGCTGTGTTCCTCTCCCTCCTGGTGCTGCCTGGCTTGCTGTGTTCTCCCAGGCTCCTGGTGCTACCTGGCTTGTTGTATACCTCTCCCTCCTGGTGCTACCTGGCTTGCTGTGTTCCTCTCCCTCCTGGTGCTGCCTGGCTTGCTGTGTTCCTCTCCCTCCTGGTGCTGCCTGGCTTGCTGTGTTCCTCACCCTCCTGGTGCTGCCTGGCTTGCTGTGTTCCTCTCCCTCCTGGTGCTGCCTGGCTTGCTGTGTTCTCCCAGGCTCCTGGTGCTACCTGGCTTGTTGTATTCCTCTCCCTCCTGGTGCTACCTGGCTTGCTGTGTTCCTCTCCCTCCTGGTGCTGCCTGGCTTGCTGTGTTCCTCTCCCTCCTGGTGCTACCTGGCTTGCTGTGTTCTCCCAACCTCCTGACGCTGCCTGGCTTGCTGTGTTCTTCCATCCTCCTGATGCTGACTGCTGTGCTGTTTTCTTCCAGCCTCCTCGTACTGCCTGGCTTGATGTTGTCTTCCAGCCTCCTGATGCTGACTGGCTTACTGTGTTCCTCTCCATCTTGGTGCTACCTGGCTTGCTGTGATCTTCCAGCCTCCTGGTGCTGCCTGGCTTGCTGTGTTTTTCCTGCCTCCTGGTGCTACCTGGCTTGCTGTGTTCCTCTCCATCCTGGTGCTGCCTGGCTTGCTGTGTTCCTCTCCCTCCTGGTGCTGCCTGGCTTGCTGTGTTCTCCCAGCCTCCTGGTGCTACCTGGCTTGCTGTGTTCCTCTCCCTCCTGGTGGTGCCTGCCTTGCTGTGTTCCTCTCCCTCCTGGTGATGTCAGGCTTGCTGTGTTCCTCTCCCTCCTGGTGCTACCTGGCTTGCTGTGTTCTCCCAGGCTCCTGGTGCTACCTGGCATGTTGTATTCCTCTCCCTCGTGGTGCTACCTGGCTTGCTGTGTTCCTCTCCCTCCTGGTGCTGCCTGGCTTGCTGTGTTCTCCCAACCTCCTGACGCTGCCTGGCTTGCTGTGTTCTTCCATCCTCCTGATGCTGACTGCTGTGCTGTTTTCTTCCAGACTCCTCGTACTGCCTGGCTTGATGTTGTCTTCCAGCCTCCTGATGCTGACTGGCTTACTGTGTTCCTCTCCATCGTGGTGCTACCTGGCTTGCTGTGATCTTCCAGCCTCCTGGTGCTGCCTGGCTTGCTGTGTTTTTCCTGCCTCCTGGTGCTACCTGGCTTGCTGTGTTCCTCTCCATCCTGGTGCTGCCTGGCTTGCTGTGTTCCTCTCCCTCCTGGTGCTGCCTGGCTTGCTGTGTTCTCCCAGCCTCCTGGTGCTGCCTGGCTGACTGTGTTTCTCTCCCTCTTGGTGCAGCCTGGCTTGCTGCGTTCCTCTCCCTCTTGGTGCTGCCTGGCTTGCTGTGTTCTCCCAGCCTCCTGGTGCTGCCTGGCTTACTGTGTTCCTCTCCCTCCTGATGCTGCCTGGCTTGGTGTGTTCCTCTCCCTCCTGGTGCTGCCTGGCTTACTGTGTTCCTCTCCCTCTTGGTGCTGCCTGGCTTTCTGTGTTCTCCTAGCCTCCTGGTGCTGCCTGGCTTACTGCGTTCCTCTCCCTCCTGGTGCTGCCTGGCTTGCTGTGTTCCTCTCCCTCCTGGTGCTGCCTGGCTTGCTGTGTTCTCCCAGCCTCCTGGTGCTACCTGGCTTGCTGTGTTCCTCTCCCTCCTGGTGGTGCCTGCCTTGCTGTGTTCCTCTCCCTCCTGGTGATGTCAGGCTTGCTGTGTTCCTCTCCCTCCTGGTGCTACCTGGCTTGCTGTGTGTTCCTCTCCCTCCTCGTGGTGCCTGCCTTGCTGTGTTCCTCTCCCTCTTGGTGCTGCCTGGCCTGCTGTGTTCCTCTCCCTCTTGGTGCTGCCTGGCTTGCTGTGTTCTCCCAGCCTCCTGGTGCTGCCTGGCTTACTGTGTTCCTCTCCCTCCTGATGCTGCCTGGCTTGCTGTGTTCCTCTCCCTCCTGGTGCTACCTGGCTTGCTGTGTGTTCCTCTCCCTCCTGGTGCTGCCTGGCTTGCTGTGTTCCTCTCCCTCCTGGTGATGTCAGGCTTGCTGTGTTCCTCTCCCTCCTGGTGCTGTCTGGCTTGCTGTGTTCCTCTCCCTCCTGGTGCTACCTGGCTTGCTGTGTTCCTCTCCCTCCTGGTGCTGCCTGGCTTGCTGTGTTCCTCTCCCTCCTGGTGCTGTCTGGCTTGCTGTGTTCTCCCAGCCTCCTGGTGCTACCTGGCTTGCTGTGTTCCTTTCCCTCCTGGTGCTACCTGGCTTGCTGTGTTCCTCTCCCTCCTGGTGCTGCCAGGCTTGCTGTGTTCCTCTCCCTCCTGGTGCTGCCTGGCTTGCTGTGTTCCTCTCCCTCCTGGTGCTGCCTGGCTTGCTGTGTTCCTCTCCCTCCTGGTGCTGCCTGGCTTGCTGTGTTCCTCTCCCTCCTGGTGCTGCCTGGCTTGCTGTGTTCCTCTCCCTCCTGGTGCTGCCTGGCTTGCTGTGTTCCTCTCCCTCCTGATGCTGCCTGGCTTGCTTTGTTCCTCTCCCTCCTGGTGCTACCTGGCTTGCTGTGTTCCTCTCCCTCCTGGTGCTGCCTGGCTTGCTGTGTTCCTCTCCCTCCTGGTGCTGCCTGGCTTGCTGTGTTCCTCTCCCTCCTGGTGCTGCCTGGCTTGCTGTGTTCCTCTCCCTCCTGGTGCTGCCTGGCTTGCTGTGTTCCTCCCCCTCCTGGTGCTTCCTGGCTTGCTGCGTTCCTCTCCCTCCTGGTGCTGCCTGACTTGCTGTGTTCCTCTTCCTCCTGGTGCTGCCTGGCTTGCTGCGTTCCTCTTCCTCCTGGTGCTGCCTGGATTGCTGTGTTCTCCCAGCCTCCTGGTGCTGCCTGGCTTACTGTGTTCCTCTCCCTCTTGGTGCTGCCTGGCTTGCTGCGTTCCTCTCCCTCTTGGTGCTGCCTGGCTTACTGTGTTCCTCTCCCTCTTGGTGCTGCCTGGCTTTCTGTGTTCTCCTAGCCTCCTGGTGCTGCCTGGCTTACTGCGTTCCTCTCCCTCCTGGTGCTGCCTGGCTTGCTGTGTTCCTCTCCCTCCTGGTGCTGCCTGGCTTGCTGTGTTCTCCCAGCCTCCTGGTGCTGCCTGGCTTGCTGTGTTCCTCTCCCTCCTGGTGCTGCCTGGCTTGCTGTGTTCCTCTCCCTCCTGGTGCTGCCTGGCTTGCTGTGTTCCTCTCCCTCCTGGTGCTGCCTGGCTTGCTGTGTTCCTCTCCCTCCTGGTGCTGCCTGGCTTGCTGTGTTCCTCTCCCTCCTCGTGCTACCTGGCTTGCTGTGTTCCTCTCCCTCCTGGTGCTGCCTGGCTTGCTGTGTTCCTCTCCCTCCTGGTGCTGCCTGGCTTGCTGTGTTCCTCTCCCTTCTGGTGCTGCCTGGCTTGCTGTGTTCTCCCAGCCTCCTGGTGCTTCCTGGCTTGCTGTGTTCTCCCAGCCTCCTGGTGCTGCCTGGGTTGCTGTGTTCCTCTCCCTCCTGGTGCTGCCTGGCTTGCTGTGTTCTTCTCCCTCCTGGTGCTGCCTGGCTTGCTGTGTTCTCCCAGCCTGCTGGTGCTGCCTGGCTTGCTGTGTTCCTCTCCCTGCTGGTGCTGTCTGGCTTGCTGTGTTCCTCTCCCTCCTGGTGCTGCCTGGCTTGTTGTATTCTCCCAGCCTCCTGGTGCTGCCTGGCTTGCTGTGTTCCTCACCATCCTGGTGCTGCCTGGCTTGCTGTGTTCCTCTCCCTCCTGGTGCTGCCTGGCTTGCTGTGTTCCTCTCCTTCCTGGTGCTGCCTGGCTTGCTGTGTTCCACTCCCTCCTGGGACTGCCTGGCTTGCTGTGTTCCTCTCCCTCCTGATGCTGTCTGGCTTGCTGTGTTCCTCTCCCTCCTGGTGCTACCTGGCTTGCTGTGTTCCTCTCCCTCCTGGTGCTGCCTGGCTTGCTGTGTTCCTCTCCCTCCTGGTGCTGCCTGGCTTGCTGTGTTCTCCCAGGCTCCTGGTGCTACCTGGCTTGTTGTATTCCTCTCCCTCCTGGTGCTACCTGGCTTGCTGTGTTCCTCTCCCTCCTGGTGCTGCCTGGCTTGCTGTGTTCCTCTCCCTCCTGGTGATGTCAGGCTTGCTGTGTTCCTCTCTCTCCTGGTGCTGTCTGGCTTGCTGTGTTCCTCTCCCTCCTGGTGCTACCTGGCTTGCTGTGTTCCTCTCCCTCCTGGTGCTGCCTGGCTTGCTGTGTTCCTCTCCCTCCTGGTGCTGCCTCGCTTGCTGTGTTCTCCCAGGATCCTGGTGCTACCTGGCTTGTTGTATTCCTCTCCCTCCTGGTGCTACCTGGCTTGCTGTGTTCCTCTCCCTCCTGGTGCTGCCTGGCTTGCTGTGTTCCTCTCCCTCCTGGTGCTGCCTGGCTTGCTGTGTTCCTCTCCCTCCTGGTGGTGCCTGCCTTGCTGTGTTCCTCTCCCTCCTGGTGATGTCAGGCTTGCTGTGTTCCTCTCCCTCCTGGTGCTACCTGGCTTGCTGTGTTCTCCCAGGCTCCTGGTGCTACCTGGCATGTTGTATTCCTCTCCCTCGTGGTGCTACCTGGCTTGCTGTGTTCCTCTCCCTCCTGGTGCTGCCTGGCTTGCTGTGTTCTCCCAACCTCCTGACGCTGCCTGGCTTGCTGTGTTCTTCCATCCTCCTGATGCTGACTGCTGTGCTGTTTTCTTCCAGACTCCTCGTACTGCCTGGCTTGATGTTGTCTTCCAGCCTCCTGATGCTGACTGGCTTACTGTGTTCCTCTCCATCTTGGTGCTACCTGGCTTGCTGTGATCTTCCAGCCTCCTGGTGCTGCCTGGCTTGCTGTGTTTTTCCTGCCTCCTGGTGCTACCTGGCTTGCTGTGTTCCTCTCCATCCTGGTGCTGCCTGGCTTGCTGTGTTCCTCTCCCTCCTGGTGCTGCCTGGCTTGCTGTGTTCTCCCAGCCTCCTGGTGCTGCCTGGCTGACTGTGTTTCTCTCCCTCTTGGTGCAGCCTGGCTTGCTGCGTTCCTCTCCCTCTTGGTGCTGCCTGGCTTGCTGTGTTCTCCCAGCCTCCTGGTGCTGCCTGGCTTACTGTGTTCCTCTCCCTCCTGATGCTGCCTGGCTTGGTGTGTTCCTCTCCCTCCTGGTGCTGCCTGGCTTACTGTGTTCCTCTCCCTCTTGGTGCTGCCTGGCTTTCTGTGTTCTCCTAGCCTCCTGGTGCTGCCTGGCTTACTGCGTTCCTCTCCCTCCTGGTGCTGCCTGGCTTGCTGTGTTCCTCTCCCTCCTGGTGCTGCCTGGCTTGCTGTGTTCTCCCAGCCTCCTGGTGCTACCTGGCTTGCTGTGTTCCTCTCCCTCCTGGTGGTGCCTGCCTTGCTGTGTTCCTCTCCCTCCTGGTGATGTCAGGCTTGCTGTGTTCCTCTCCCTCCTGGTGCTACCTGGCTTGCTGTGTGTTCCTCTCCCTCCTCGTGGTGCCTGCCTTGCTGTGTTCCTCTCCCTCTTGGTGCTGCCTGGCCTGCTGTGTTCCTCTCCCTCTTGGTGCTGCCTGGCTTGCTGTGTTCTCCCAGCCTCCTGGTGCTGCCTGGCTTACTGTGTTCCTCTCCCTCCTGATGCTGCCTGGCTTGCTGTGTTCCTCTCCCTCCTGGTGCTACCTGGCTTGCTGTGTGTTCCTCTCCCTCCTGGTGCTGCCTGGCTTGCTGTGTTCCTCTCCCTCCTGGTGATGTCAGGCTTGCTGTGTTCCTCTCCCTCCTGGTGCTGTCTGGCTTGCTGTGTTCCTCTCCCTCCTGGTGCTACCTGGCTTGCTGTGTTCCTCTCCCTCCTGGTGCTGCCTGGCTTGCTGTGTTCCTCTCCCTCCTGGTGCTGTCTGGCTTGCTGTGTTCTCCCAGCCTCCTGGTGCTACCTGGCTTGCTGTGTTCCTTTCCCTCCTGGTGCTACCTGGCTTGCTGTGTTCCTCTCCCTCCTGGTGCTGCCAGGCTTGCTGTGTTCTCCCAGCCTCCTGGTGCTGCCTGGCTTGCTGTGTTCCTCTCCCTCCTGGTGCTGCCTGGCTTGCTGTGTTCCTCTCCCTCCTGGTGCTGCCTGGCTTGCTGTGTTCCTCTCCCTCCTGGTGCTGCCTGGCTTGCTGTGTTCCTCTCCCTCCTGGTGCTGCCTGGCTTGCTGTGTTCCTCTCCCTCCTGGTGCTGCCTGGCTTGCTGTGTTCCTCTCCCTCCTGGTGCTGCCTGGCTTGCTGTGTTCCTCTCCCTCCTGATGCTGCCTGGCTTGCTTTGTTCCTCTCCCTCCTGGTGCTACCTGGCTTGCTGTGTTCCTCTCCCTCCTGGTGCTGCCTGGCTTGCTGTGTTCCTCTCCCTCCTGGTGCTGCCTGGCTTGCTGTGTTCCTCTCCCTCCTGGTGCTGCCTGGCTTGCTGTGTTCCTCTCCCTCCTGGTGCTGCCTGGCTTGCTGTGTTCCTCCCCCTCCTGGTGCTTCCTGGCTTGCTGCGTTCCTCTCCCTCCTGGTGCTGCCTGACTTGCTGTGTTCCTCTTCCTCCTGGTGCTGCCTGGCTTGCTGCGTTCCTCTTCCTCCTGGTGCTGCCTGGATTGCTGTGTTCTCCCAGCCTCCTGGTGCTGCCTGGCTTACTGTGTTCCTCTCCCTCTTGGTGCTGCCTGGCTTGCTGCGTTCCTCTCCCTCTTGGTGCTGCCTGGCTTACTGTGTTCCTCTCCCTCTTGGTGCTGCCTGGCTTTCTGTGTTCTCCTAGCCTCCTGGTGCTGCCTGGCTTACTGCGTTCCTCTCCCTCCTGGTGCTGCCTGGCTTGCTGTGTTCCTCTCCCTCCTGGTGCTGCCTGGCTTGCTGTGTTCTCCCAGCCTCCTGGTGCTGCCTGGCTTGCTGTGTTCCTCTCCCTCCTGGTGCTGCCTGGCTTGCTGTGTTCCTCTCCCTCCTGGTGCTGCCTGGCTTGCTGTGTTCCTCTCCCTCCTGGTGCTGCCTGGCTTGCTGTGTTCCTCTCCCTCCTGGTGCTGCCTGGCTTGCTGTGTTCCTCTCCCTCCTCGTGCTACCTGGCTTGCTGTGTTCCTCTCCCTCCTGGTGCTGCCTGGCTTGCTGTGTTCCTCTCCCTCCTGGTGCTGCCTGGCTTGCTGTGTTCCTCTCCCTTCTGGTGCTGCCTGGCTTGCTGTGTTCTCCCAGCCTCCTGGTGCTTCCTGGCTTGCTGTGTTCTCCCAGCCTCCTGGTGCTGCCTGGGTTGCTGTGTTCCTCTCCCTCCTGGTGCTGCCTGGCTTGCTGTGTTCTTCTCCCTCCTGGTGCTGCCTGGCTTGCTGTGTTCTCCCAGCCTGCTGGTGCTGCCTGGCTTGCTGTGTTCCTCTCCCTGCTGGTGCTGTCTGGCTTGCTGTGTTCCTCTCCCTCCTGGTGCTGCCTGGCTTGTTGTATTCTCCCAGCCTCCTGGTGCTGCCTGGCTTGCTGTGTTCCTCACCATCCTGGTGCTGCCTGGCTTGCTGTGTTCCTCTCCCTCCTGGTGCTGCCTGGCTTGCTGTGTTCCTCTCGTTCCTGGTGCTGCCTGGCTTGCTGTGTTCCACTCCCTCCTGGGACTGCCTGGCTTGCTGTGTTCCTCTCCCTCCTGATGCTGTCTGGCTTGCTGTGTTCCTCTCCCTCCTGGTGCTACCTGGCTTGCTGTGTTCCTCTCCCTCCTGGTGCTGCCTGGCTTGCTGTGTTCCTCTCCCTCCTGGTGCTGCCTGGCTTGCTGTGTTCTCCCAGGCTCCTGGTGCTACCTGGCTTGTTGTATTCCTCTCCCTCCTGGTGCTACCTGGCTTGCTGTGTTCCTCTCCCTCCTGGTGCTGCCTGGCTTGCTGTGTTCCTCTCCCTCCTGGTGATGTCAGGCTTGCTGTGTTCCTCTCTCTCCTGGTGCTGTCTGGCTTGCTGTGTTCCTCTCCCTCCTGGTGCTACCTGGCTTGCTGTGTTCCTCTCCCTCCTGGTGCTGCCTGGCTTGCTGTGTTCCTCTCCCTCCTGGTGCTGCCTCGCTTGCTGTGTTCTCCCAGGATCCTGGTGCTACCTGGCTTGTTGTATTCCTCTCCCTCCTGGTGCTGCCTGGCTTGCTGTGTTCTTCTCCCTCCTGGTGCTGCCTGGCTTGCTGTGTTCTCCCAGCCTGCTGGTGCTGCCTGGCTTGCTGTGTTCCTCTCCCTGCTGGTGCTGTCTGGCTTGCTGTGTTCCTCTCCCTCCTGGTGCTGCCTGGCTTGTTGTATTCTCCCAGCCTCCTGGTGCTGCCTGGCTTGCTGTGTTCCTCACCATCCTGGTGCTGCCTGGCTTGCTGTGTTCCTCTCCCTCCTGGTGCTGCCTGGCTTGCTGTGTTCCTCTCGTTCCTGGTGCTGCCTGGCTTGCTGTGTTCCACTCCCTCCTGGGACTGCCTGGCTTGCTGTGTTCCTCTCCCTCCTGGTGCTGCCTGGCTTGTTGTATTCCTCTCCCTCCTGGTGCTACCTGGCTTGCTGTGTTCCTCTCCCTCCTGGTGCTGCCTGGCTTGCTGTGTTCCTCTCCCTCCTGGTGCTGCCTGGCTTGCTGTGTTCCTCTCCCTCCTGGTGCTGCCTGGCTTGCTGTGTTCCTCTCCCTCCTGGTGCTGCCTGGCTTGCTGTGTTCTCCCAGGCTCCTGGTGCTACCTGGCTTGTTGTATTCCTCTCTCTCCTGGTGCTACCTGGCTTGCTGTGTTCCTCTCCCTCCTGGTGCTGCCTGGCTTGCTGTGTTCCTCTCCCTCCTGGTGCTACCTGGCTTGCTGTGTTCTCCCAACCTCTTGACGCTGCCTGGCTTGCTGTGTTCTTCCATCCTCCTGATGCTGACTGCTGTGCTGTTTTCTTCCAGCCTCCTCGTACTGCCTGGCTTGATGTTGTCTTCCAGCCTCCTGATGCTGACTGGCTTACTGTGTTCCTCTCCATCGTGGTGCTACCTGGCTTGCTGTGATCTTCCAGCCTCCTGGTGCTGCTTGGCTTGCTGTGTTTTTCCTGCCTCCTGGTGCTACCTGGCTTGCTGTGTTCCTCTCCATCCTGGTGCTGCCTGGCTTGCTGTGATCCTCTCCCTCCTGGTGCTGCCTGGCTTGCTGTGTTCTCCCAGCCTCCTGGTGCTGCCTGGCTTGCTGTGTTCCTCTCCCTCCTGGTGCTGCCTGGCTTGCTGTGTTCTCCCAGGCTCCTGGTGCTACCTGGCTTGTTGTATTCCTCTCCCTCCTGGTGCTACCTGGCTTGCTGTGTTCCTCTCCCTCCTGGTGCTGCCTGGCTTGCTGTGTTCCTCTCCCTCCTGGTGCTACCTGGCTTGCTGTGTTCTCCCAACCTCTTGACGCTGCCTGGCTTGCTGTGTTCTTCCATCCTCCTGATG
This sequence comes from Chiloscyllium plagiosum, assembly GCF_037043375.1. Classification (NCBI taxonomy): domain Eukaryota; kingdom Metazoa; phylum Chordata; class Chondrichthyes; order Orectolobiformes; family Hemiscylliidae; genus Chiloscyllium; species Chiloscyllium plagiosum. The sequence goes on from NW_028270181.1 coordinate 30,950,622, forward strand.
CTGACTGCTGTGCTGTTTTCTTCCAGCCTCCTCGTACTGCCTGGCTTGATGTTGTCTTCCAGCCTCCTGATGCTGACTGGCTTACTGTGTTCCTCTCCATCGTGGTGCTACCTGGCTTGCTGTGATCTTCCAGCCTCCTGGTGCTGCTTGGCTTGCTGTGTTTTTCCTGCCTCCTGGTGCTACCTGGCTTGCTGTGTTCCTCTCCATCCTGGTGCTGCCTGGCTTGCTGTGATCCTCTCCCTCCTGGTGCTGCCTGGCTTGCTGTGTTCTCCCAGTCTCCTGGTGCTACCTGGCTTGCTGTGTTCCTCTCCCTCCTGGTGGTGCCTGCCTTGCTGTGTTCTTCTCCCTCCTGGTGATGTCAGGCTTGCTGTGTTCCTATCCCTCCTGGTGCTACCTGGCTTGCTGTGTGTTCCTCTCCCTCCTCGTGGTGCCTGCCTTGCTGTGTTCCTCTCCCTCCTGGTGATGTCAGGCTTGCTGTGTTCCTCTCCCTCCTGGTGCCGTCTGGCTTGCTGTGTTCCTCTCCCTCCTGGTGCTACCTGGCTTGCTGTGTTCCTCTCCCTCCTGGTGCTGCCTGGCTTGCTGTGTTCCTCTCCCTCCTGGTGCTGCCTGGCTTGCTGTGTTCTCCCAGGCTCCTGGTGCTACCTGGCTTGTTGTATTCCTCTCCCTCCTGGTGCTACCTGGCTTGCTGTGTTCCTCTCCCTCCTGGTGCTGCCTGGCTTGCTGTGTTCCTCTCGCTACTGGTGCAGCCTGGCTTGCTGTGTTCCTCACCCTCCTGGTGCTGCCTGGCTTGCTGTGTTCCTCTCCCTCCTGGTGCTACCTGGCTTGCTGTGTTCTCCCAACCTCCTGATGCTGCCTGGCTTGCTGTGTTTTTCCTGCCTCCTGGTGCTACCTGGCTTGCTGTGTTCCTCTCCATCCTGGTGCTGTCTGGCTTGCTGTGTTCCTCTCCCTCCTGGTGCTGCCTGGCTTGCTGTGTTCTCCCAGCCTCCTGGTGCTGCCTGGCTTGCTGTGTTCCTCTCCCTCCTGGTGCTGCCTGGCTTGCTGTGTTCCTCTCCCTCCTGGTGGTGCCTGCCTTGCTGTGTTCCTCTCCCTCCTGGTGATGTCAGGCTTGCTGTGTTCCTCTCCATCCTGGTGCTACCTGGCTTGCTGTGTGTTCCTCTCCCTCCTCGTGGTGCCTGCCTTGCTGTGTTCCTCTCCCTCCTGGTGATGTCAGGCTTGCTGTGTTCCTCTCCCTCCTGGTGCTGTCTGGCTTGCTGTGTTCCTCTCCCTCCTGGTGCTGCCTGGCTTGCTGTGTTCTCCCAGCCTCCTGGTGCTACCTGGCTTGCTGTGTCCCTCTCCCTCCTGGTGGTGCATGCCTTGCTGTGTTCCTCTCCCTCCTGGTGATGTCAGGCTTGCTGTGTTCCTCTCCCTCCTGGTGCTACCTGGCTTGCTGTGTGTTCCTTTCCCTCCTCGTGGTGCCTGCCTTGCTGTGTTCCTCTCCCTCCTGGTGATGTCAGGCTTGCTGTGTTCCTCTCCCTCCTGGTGCTGTCTGGCTTGCTGTGTTCCTCTCCCTCCTGGTGCTACCTGGCTTGCTGTGTTCCTCTCCTTCCTGGTGCTGCCTGGCTTGCTGTGTTCCTCTCCCTCCTGGTGCTGTCTGGCTTGCTGTGTTCTCCCAGCCTCCTGGTGCTACCTGGCTTGCTGTGTTCCTTTCCCTCCTGGTGCTACCTGGCTTGCTGTGTTCCTCTCCCTCCTGGTGCTGCCTGGCTTGCTGTGTTCTCCCAGCCTCCTGGTGCTGCCTGGCTTGCTGTGTTCCTCTCCCTCCTGATGCTGTCTGGCTTGCTGTGTTCCTCTCCCTCCTGGTGCTACCTGGCTTGCTGTGTTCCTCTCCCTCCTGGTGCTGCCTGGCTTGCTGTGTTCTTCTCCCTCCTGGTGCTGCCTGGCTTGCTGTGTTCCTCCCCCTCCTGGTGCTTCCTGGCTTGCTGCGTTCCTCTCCCTCCTGGTGCTGCCTGACTTGCTGTGTTCCTCTTCCTCCTGGTGCTGCCTGGCTTGCTGCGTTCCTCTTCCTCCTGGTGCTGCCTGGATTGCTGTGTTCTCCCAGCCTCCTGGTGCTGCCTGGCTTACTGTGTTCCTCTCCCTCTTGGTGCTGCCTGGCTTGCTGTGTTCCTCTCCCTCTTGGTGCTGCCTGGCTTGCTGTGTTCTCCCAGCCTCCTGATGCTGCCTGGCTTGCTGTGTTCCTCTCCCTCCTGGTGCTACCTGGCTTGCTGTGTTCCTCTCCCTCCTGGTGCTGCCTGGCTTGCTGTGTTCCTCTCCCTCCTGGTGCTGCCTGGCTTGCTGTGTTCCTCTCCCTCCCGGTGCTGCCTGGCTTGCTGTGTTCCTCTCCCTCCTGGTGCTGCCTGGCTTGCTGTGTTCCTCCCCCTCCTGGTGCTTCCTGGCTTGCTGCGTTCCTCTCCCTCCTGGTGCTGCCTGACTTGCTGTGTTCCTCTTCCTCCTGGTGCTGCCTGGCTTGCTGCGTTCCTCTTCCTCCTGGTGCTGCCTGGATTGCTGTGTTCTCCTAGCCTCCTGGTGCTGCCTGGCTTACTGTGTTCCTCTCCCTCTTGGTGCTGCCTGGCTTGCTGTGTTCCTCTCCCTCTTGGTGCTGCCTGGCTTGCTGTGTTCTCCCAGCCTCCTGGTGCTGCCTGGCTTACTGTGTTCCTCTCCCTCCTGATGCTGCCTGGCTTGCTGTGTTCCTCTCCCTCCTGGTGCTGCCTGGCTTACTGTGTTCCTCTCCCTCTTGGTGCTGCCTGGCTTTCTGTGTTCTCCTAGCCTCCTGGTGCTGCCTGGCTTACTGCGTTCCTCTCCCTCCTGGTGCTGCCTGGCTTGCTGTGTTCCTCTCCCTCCTGGTGCTGCCTGGCTTGCTGTGTTCTCCCAGCCTCCTGGTGCTGCCTGGCTTACTGTGTTCCTCTCCCTCCTGGTGCTGCCTGGCTTGCTGTGTTCCTCTCCCTCCTGGTGCTGCCTGGCTTGCTGTGTTCCTCTCCCTCCTGGTGCTGCCTGGCTTGCTGTGTTCCTCTCCCTCCTGGTGCTACCTGGCTTGCTGCGTTCCTCTCCCTCCTGGTGCTGCCTGGCTTGCTGTGTTCCTCTCCCTCCTGGTGCTACCTGGCTTGCTGTGTTCCTCTCCCTCCTGGTGCTGCCTGGCTTGCTGTGTTCTCTCAGCCTCCTGGTGCTTCCTGGCTTGCTGTGTTCTCCCAGCCTCCTGGTGCTGCCTGGGTTGCTGTGTTCCTCTCCCTCCTGGTGCTGCCTGGCTTGCTGTGTTCTTCTCCCTCCTGGTACTGCCTGGCTTGCTTTGTTCTCCCAGCCTGCTGGTGCTGCCTGGCTTGCTGTGTTCCTCTCCCTCCTGGTGCTGCCTGGCTTGCTGTGTTCCTCTCCCTCCTGGTGCTGCCTGGCTTGCTGTGTTCCTCTCTCTCCTGGTGTTGCCTGGCTTGCTGTGTCCCTCTCCCTGCTGGTGCTCTCTGGCTTGCTGCGTTCCTCTCCCTCCTGGTGCTGCCTGGCTTGCTGTGTTCCTCTCCCTCCTGGTGCTGCCTGGCTTGTTGTATTCTCCCAGCCTCCTGGTGCTGCCTGGCTTGCTGTGTTCCTCACCATCCTGGTGCTGCCTGGCTTGCTGTGTTCCTCTCCGTCCTGGTGCTGCCTGGCTTGCTGTGTTCCTCTCCTTCCTGGTGCTGCCTGGCTTGCTGTGTTCCACTCCCTCCTGGGACTGCCTGGCTTGCTGTGTTCCTCTCCCTCCTGATGCTGTCTGGCTTGCTGTGTTCCTCTCCCTCCTGGTGCTGTCTGGCTTGCTGTGTTCCTCTCCCTCCTGGTGCTGCCTGGCTTGCTGTGTTACTCTCCCTCCTGGTGCTGCCTGGCTTGCTGTGTTCTCCCAGGCTCCTGGTGCTACCTGGCTTGTTGTATTCCTCTCCCTCCTGGTGCTACCTGGCTTGCTGTGTTCCTCTCCCTCCTGGTGCTGCCTGGCTTGCTGTGTTCCTCTCCCTCCTGGTGATGTCAGGCTTGCTGTGTTCCTCTCCCTCCTGGTGCTGTCTGGCTTGTTGTGTTCCTCTCCCTCATGGTGCTACCTGGCTTGCTGTGTTCCTCTCCCTCCTGGTGCTGCCTGGCTTGCTGTGTTCCTCTCCCTCCTGGTGCTGCCTGGCTTGCTGTGTTCCTCTCCCTCCTGGTGCTGCCTGGCTTGCTGTGTTCCTCTCCCTCCTGGTGCTGCCTGGCTTGCTGTGTTCTCCCAGGCTCCTGGTGCTACCTGGCTTGTTGTATTCCTCTCCCTCCTGGTGCTACCTGGCTTGCTGTGTTCCACTCCCTCCTGGTGCTGCCTGGCTTGCTGTGTTCCTCTCCCTCCTGGTGCTACCTGGCTTGCTGTGTTCTCCCAACCTCTTGACGCTGCCTGGCTTGCTGTGTTCTTCCATCCTCCTGATGCTGACTGCTGTGCTGTTTTCTTCCAGCCTCCTCGTACTGCCTGGCTTGATGTTGTCTTCCAGCCTCCTGATGCTGACTGGCTTACTGTGTTCCTCTCCATCGTGGTGCTACCTGGCTTGCTGTGATCTTCCAGCCTCCTGGTGCTGCCTGGCTTGCTGTGTTTTTCCTGCCTCCTGGTGCTACCTGGCTTGCTGTGTTCCTCTCCATCCTGGTGCTGCCTGGCTTGCTGTGTTCCTCTCCCTCCTGGTGCTGCCTGGCTTGCTGTGTTCTCCCAGCCTCCTGGTGCTACCTGGCTTGCTGTGTCCCTCTCCCTCCTGGTGGTGCATGCCTTGCTGTGTTCCTCTCCCTCCTGGTGATGTCAGGCTTGCTGTGTTCCTCTCCCTCCTGGTGCTACCTGGCTTGCTGTGTGTTCCTCTCCCTCCTCGTGGTGCCTGCCTTGCTGTGTTCCTCTCCCTCCTGGTGATGTCAGGCTTGCTGTGTTCCTCTCCCTCCTGGTGCTGTCTGGCTTGCTGTGTTCCTCTCCCTCCTGGTGCTACCTGGCTTGCTGTGTTCCTCTCCCTCCTGGTGCTGCCTGGCTTGCTGTGTTCCTCTCCCTCCTGGTGGTGCCTGCCTTGCTGTGTTCCTCTCCCTCCTGGTGATGTCAGGCTTTCTGTGTTCTTCTCCCTCCTGGTGCTACCTGGCTTGCTGTGTGTTCCTCTCCCTCCTGGTGCTACCTGGCTTGCTGTGTTCCTCTCCCTCCTGGTGCTGCCTGGCTTGCTGTGTTCCTCTCGCTCCTGGTGCAGCCTGGCTTGCTGTGTTCCTCACCCTCCTGGTGCTGCCTGGCTTGCTGTGTTCTTTTCCCTCCTGGTGCTGCCTGGCTTGCTGTGTTCTCCCAACCTCCTGACGCTGCCTGGCTTGCTGTGTTCCTTTCCCTCCTGGTGCTACCTGGCTTGCTGTGTTCCTCTCCCTCCTGGTGCTGCCTGGCTTGTTGTGTTCCTCTCCCTCCTGATGCTGCCTGGCTTGCTGTGTTCCTCTCCCTCCTGGTGCTACCTGGCTTGCTGTGTTCCTCTCCCTCCTGGTGCTGCCTGGCTTGCTGTGTTCCTCTCCATCCTGGTGCTGCCTGGCTTGCTGTGTTCCTCTCCCTCCTGGTGCTGCCTGGCTTGCTGTGTTCCTCTCCCTCCTGGTGCTGCCTGGCTTGCTGTGTTCCTCTCCCTCCTGGTGCTTCCTGGCTTGCTGCGTTCCTCTCCCTCCTGGTGCTGCCTGGCTTGCTGTGTTCCACTTCCTCCTGGTGCTGCCTGGCTTGCTGCGTTCCTCTTCCTCCTGGTGCTGCCTGGCTTGCTGTGTTCCTCTCCCTCCTGGTGCTGCCTGGCTTGCTGTGTTCTCCCAGCCTCCTGGTGCTGCCTGGCTTACTGTGTTCCTCTCCCTCCTGGTGCTGCCTGGCTTGCTGTGTTCCTCTCCCTCCTGGTGCAGCCTGGCTTGCTGTGTTCTCCCAGCCTCCTGGTGCTGCCTGGCTTGCTGTGTTCCTCTCCCTCCTGGTGCTGCCTGGCTTGCTGTGTTCCTCTCCCTCCTGGTGCTGCCTGGCTTGCTGTGTTCCTCTCCCTCCTGGTGCTGCCTGGCTTGCTGTGTTCCTCTCCCTCCTGGTGCTGCCTGGCTTGCTGTGTTCCTCTCCCTCCTGGTGCTACCTGGCTTGCTGTGTTCCTCTCCCTCCTGGTGCTGCCTGGCTTGCTGTGTTCCTCTCCCCCCTGGTGCTGCCTGGCTTGCTGTGTTCCTCTCCCTCGTGGTGCTGCCTGGCTTGCTGTGTTCTCCCAGCCTCCTGGTGCTTCCTGGCTTGCTGTGTTCTCCCAGCCTCCTGGTGCTGCCTGGGTTGCTGTGTTCCTCTCCCTCCTGGTGCTGCCTGGCTTGCTGTGTTCTTCTCCCTCCTGGTGCTGCCTGGCTTGCTGTGTTCTCCCAGCCTGCTGGTGCTGCCTGGCTTGCTGTGTTCCTCTCCCTCCTGGTGCTGCCTGGCTTGCTGTGTTCCTCTCTCTCCTGGTGCTGCCTGGCTTGCTGTGTTCCTCTCCCTCCTGGTGCTGCCTGGCTTGCTGTGTTCCTCTCCCTCCTGGTGCTGCCTGGCTTGTTGTATTCTCCCAGCCTCCTGGTGCTGCCTGGCTTGCTGTGTTCCTCACCATCCTGGTGCTGCCTGGCTTGCTGTGTTCCTCTCCCTCCTGGTGCTGCCTGGCTTGCTGTGTTCCTCCCCTTCCTGGTGCTGCCTGGCTTGCTGTGTTCCACTCCCTCCTGGGACTGCCTGGCTTGCTGTGTTCCTCTCCCTCCTGATGCTGTCTGGCTTGCTGTGTTCCTCTCCCTCCTGGTGCTGTCTGGCTTGCTGTGTTCCTCTCCCTCCTGGTGCTGCCTGGCTTGCTGTGTTACTCTCCCTCCTGGTGCTGCCTGGCTTGCTGTGTTCTCCCAGGCTCCTGGTGCTACCTGGCTTGTTGTATTCCTCTCCCTCCTGGTGCTACCTGGCTTGCTGTGTTCCTCTCCCTCCTGGTGCTGCCTGGCTTGCTGTGTTCCTCTCCCTCCTGGTGATGTCAGGCTTGCTGTGTTCCTCTCCCTCCTGGTGCTGTCTGGCTTGTTGTGTTCCTCTCCCTCATGGTGCTACCTGGCTTGCTGTGTTCCTCTCCCTCCTGGTGCTGCCTGGCTTGCTGTGTTCCTCTCCCTCCTGGTGCTGCCTGGCTTGCTGTGTTCTCCCAGGCTCCTGGTGCTACCTGGCTTGTTGTATTCCTCTCCCTCCTGGTGCTACCTGGCTTGCTGTGTTCCTCTCCCTCCTGGTGCTGCCTGGCTTGCTGTGTTCCTCTCCCTCCTGGTGCTGCCTGGCTTGCTGTGTTCCTCTCCCTCCTGGTGCTGCCTGGCTTGCTGTGTTCCTCTCCCTCCTGGTGCTGCCTGGCTTGCTGTGTTCTCCCAGGCTCCTGGTGCTACCTGGCTTGTTGTATTCCTCTCCCTCCTGGTGCTACCTGGCTTGCTGTGTTCCTCTCCCTCCTGGTGCTGCCTGGCTTGCTGTGTTCCTCTCCCTCCTGGTGCTACCTGGCTTGCTGTGTTCTCCCAACCTCTTGACGCTGCCTGGCTTGCTGTGTTCTTCCATCCTCCTGATGCTGACTGCTATGCTGTTTTCTTCCAGCCTCCTCGTACTGCCTGGCTTGATGTTGTCTTCCAGCCTCCTGATGCTGACTGGCTTACTGTGTTCCTCTCCATCGTGGTGCTACCTGGCTTGCTGTGATCTTCCAGCCTCCTGGTGCTGCCTGGCTTGCTGTGTTTTTCCTGCCTCCTGGTGCTACCTGGCTTGCTGTGTTCCTCTCCATCCTGGTGCTGCCTGGCTTGCTGTGTCCCTCTCCCTCCTGGTGGTGCCTGCCTTACTGTGTTCCTCTCCCTCCTGGTGATGTCAGGCTTGCTGTGTTCCTCTCCCTCCTGGTGCTACCTGGCATGCTGTGTGTTCCTCTCCCTCCTCGTGCTGCCTGGCTTGCTGTGTCCCTCTCCCTCCTGGTGGTGCCTGCCTTACTGTGTTCCTCTCCCTCCTGGTGATGTCAGGCTTGCTGTGTTCCTCTCCCTCCTGGTGCTACCTGGCTTGCTGTGTGTTCCTCTCCCTCCTCGTGGTGCCTGCCTTGCTGTGTTCCTCTCCCTCCTGGTGATGTCAGGCTTGCTGTGTTCCTCTCCCTCCTGGTGCTGTCTGGCTTGCTGTGTTCCTCTCCCTCCTGGTGCTACCTGGCTTGCTGTGTTCCTCTCCCTCCTGGTGCTGCCTGGCTTGCTGTGTTCCTCTCCCTCCTGGTGCTGCCTGGCTTGCTGTGTTCCTCTCCCTCCTGGTGCTGCCTGGCTTGCTGTGTTCCTCTCCCTCCTGGTGCTGCCTGGCTTGCTGTGTTCTCCCAGCCTCCTGGTGCTTCCTGGCTTGCTGTGTTCTCCCAGCCTCCTGGTGCTGCCTGGGTTGCTGTGTTCCTCTCCCTCCTGGTGCTGCCTGGCTTGCTGTGTTCTTCTCCCTCCTGGTGCTGCCTGGCTTGCTGTGTTCTCCCAGCCTGCTGGTGCTGCCTGGCTTGCTGTGTTCCTCTCCCTCCTGGTGCTGCCTGGCTTGCTGTGTTCCTCTCCCTCCTGGTGCTGCCTGGCTTGCTGTGTTCCTCTCCCTCCTGGTGTTGCCTGGCTTGCTGTGTTCCTCTCCCTGCTGGTGCTGCCTGGCTTGCTGTGTTCCTCTCCCTCCTGGTGCTGCCTGGCTTGTTGTATTCTCCCAGCCTCCTGGTGCTGCCTGGCTTGCTGTGTTCCTCACCATCCTGGTGCTGCCTGGCTTGCTGTGTTCCTCTCCCTCCTGGTGCTGCCTGGCTTGCTGTGTTCCTCTCCCTCCTGGTGCTGCCTGGCTTGCTGTGTTCCACTCCCTCCTGGGACTGCCTGGCTTGCTGTGTTCCTCTCCCTCCTGATGCTGTCTGGCTTGCTGTGTTCCTCTCCCTCCTGGTGCAGTCTGGCTTGCTGTGTTCCTCTCCCTCCTGGTGCTGCCTGGCTTGCTGTGTTACTCTCCCTCCTGGTGCTGCCTGGCTTGCTGTGTTCTCCCAGGCTCCTGGTGCTACCTGGCTTGTTGTATTCCTCTCCCTCCTGGTGCTACCTGGCTTGCTGTGTTCCTCTCCCTCCTGGTGCTGCCTGGCTTGCTGTGTTCCTCTCCCTCCTGGTGATGTCAGGCTTTCTGTGTTCCTCTCCCTCCTGGTGCTGTCTGGCTTGTTGTGTTCCTCTCCCTCATGGTGCTACCTGGCTTGCTGTGTTCCTCTCCCTCCTGGTGCTGCCTGGCTTGCTGTGTTCCTCTCCCTCCTGGTGCTGCCTGGCTTGCTGTGTTCTCCCAGGCTCCTGGTGCTACCAGGCTTGTTGTATTCCTCTCCCTCCTGGTGCTACCTGGCTTGCTGTGTTCCTCTGCCTCCTGGTGCTGCCTGGCTTGCTGTGTTCCTCTCCCTCCTGGTGCTGCCTGGCTTGCTGTGTTCCTCTCCCTCCTGGTGCTGCCTGGCTTGCTGTGTTCCTCTCCCTCCTGGTGCTGCCTGGCTTGCTGTGTTCTCCCAGGCTCCTGGTGTTACCTGGCTTGTTGTATTCCTCTCCCTCCTGGTGCTACCTGGCTTGCTGTGTTCCTCTCCCTCCTGGTGCTGCCTGGCTTGCTGTGTTCCTCTCCCTCCTGGTGATGTCAGGCTTGCTGTGTTCCTCTCCCTCCTGGTGCTGTCTGGCTTGTTGTGTTCCTCTCCCTCATGGTGCTACCTGGCTTGCTGTGTTCCTCTCCCTCCTGGTGCTGCCTGGCTTGCTGTGTTCCTCTCCCTCCTGGTGCTGCCTGGCTTGCTGTGTTCTCCCAGGCTCCTGGTGCTACCTGGCTTGTTGTATTCCTCTCCCTCCTGGTGCTACCTGGCTTGCTGTGTTCCTCTCCCTCCTGGTGCTGCCTGGCTTGCTGTGTTCCTCTCCCTCCTGGTGCTGCCTGGCTTGCTGTGTTCCTCTCCCTCCTGGTGCTGCCTGGCTTGCTGTGTTCCTCTCCCTCCTGGTGCTGCCTGGCTTGCTGTGTTCTCCCAGGCTCCTGGTGCTACCTGGCTTGTTGTATTCCTCTCCCTCCTGGTGCTACCTGGCTTGCTGTGTTCCTCTCCCTCCTGGTGCTGCCTGGCTTGCTGTGTTCCTCTCCCTCCTGGTGCTACCTGGCTTGCTGTGTTCTCCCAACCTCTTGACGCTGCCTGGCTTGCTGTGTTCTTCCATCCTCCTGATGCTGACTGCTATGCTGTTTTCTTCCAGCCTCCTCGTACTGCCTGGCTTGATGTTGTCTTCCAGCCTCCTGATGCTGACTGGCTTACTGTGTTCCTCTCCATCGTGGTGCTACCTGGCTTGCTGTGATCTTCCAGCCTCCTGGTGCTGCCTGGCTTGCTGTGTTTTTCCTGCCTCCTGGTGCTACCTGGCTTGCTGTGTTCCTCTCCATCCTGGTGCTGCCTGGCTTGCTGTGTCCCTCTCCCTCCTGGTGGTGCCTGCCTTACTGTGTTCCTCTCCCTCCTGGTGATGTCAGGCTTGCTGTGTTCCTCTCCCTCCTGGTGCTACCTGGCATGCTGTGTGTTCCTCTCCCTCCTCGTGGTGCCTGCCTTGCTGTGTTCCTCTCCCTCCTGGTGATGTCAGGCTTGCTGTGTTCCTCTCCCTCCTGGTGCTGTCTGGCTTGCTGTGTTCCTCTCCCTCCTGGTGCTACCTGGCTTGCTGTGTTCCTCTCCCTCCTGGTGCTGCCTGGCTTGCTGTGTTCCTCTCCCTCCTGGTGCTGCCTGGCTTGCTGTGTTCCTCTCCCTCCTGGTGCTGCCTGGCTTGCTGTGTTCCTCTCCCTCCTGGTGCTGCCTGGCTTGCTGTGTTCTCCCAGCCTCCTGGTGCTTCCTGGCTTGCTGTGTTCTCCCAGCCTCCTGGTGCTGCCTGGGTTGCTGTGTTCCTCTCCCTCCTGGTGCTGCCTGGCTTGCTGTGTTCTTCTCCCTCCTGGTGCTGCCTGGCTTGCTGTGTTCTCCCAGCCTGCTGGTGCTGCCTGGCTTGCTGTGTTCCTCTCCCTCCTGGTGCTGCCTGGCTTGCTGTGTTCCTCTCCCTCCTGGTGCTGCCTGGCTTGCTGTGTTCCTCTCCCTCCTGGTGTTGCCTGGCTTGCTGTGTTCCTCTCCCTGCTGGTGCTGCCTGGCTTGCTGTGTTCCTCTCCCTCCTGGTGCTGCCTGGCTTGTTGTATTCTCCCAGCCTCCTGGTGCTGCCTGGCTTGCTGTGTTCCTCACCATCCTGGTGCTGCCTGGCTTGCTGTGTTCCTCTCCCTCCTGGTGCTGCCTGGCTTGCTGTGTTCCTCTCCCTCCTGGTGCTGCCTGGCTTGCTGTGTTCCACTCCCTCCTGGGACTGCCTGGCTTGCTGTGTTCCTCTCCCTCCTGATGCTGTCTGGCTTGCTGTGTTCCTCTCCCTCCTGGTGCAGTCTGGCTTGCTGTGTTCCTCTCCCTCCTGGTGCTGCCTGGCTTGCTGTGTTACTCTCCCTCCTGGTGCTGCCTGGCTTGCTGTGTTCTCCCAGGCTCCTGGTGCTACCTGGCTTGTTGTATTCCTCTCCCTCCTGGTGCTACCTGGCTTGCTGTGTTCCTCTCCCTCCTGGTGCTGCCTGGCTTGCTGTGTTCCTCTCCCTCCTGGTGATGTCAGGCTTTCTGTGTTCCTCTCCCTCCTGGTGCTGTCTGGCTTGTTGTGTTCCTCTCCCTCATGGTGCTACCTGGCTTGCTGTGTTCCTCTCCCTCCTGGTGCTGCCTGGCTTGCTGTGTTCCTCTCCCTCCTGGTGCTGCCTGGCTTGCTGTGTTCTCCCAGGCTCCTGGTGCTACCAGGCTTGTTGTATTCCTCTCCCTCCTGGTGCTACCTGGCTTGCTGTGTTCCTCTGCCTCCTGGTGCTGCCTGGCTTGCTGTGTTCCTCTCCCTCCTGGTGCTGCCTGGCTTGCTGTGTTCCTCTCCCTCCTGGTGCTGCCTGGCTTGCTGTGTTCCTCTCCCTCCTGGTGCTGCCTGGCTTGCTGTGTTCTCCCAGGCTCCTGGTGTTACCTGGCTTGTTGTATTCCTCTCCCTCCTGGTGCTACCTGGCTTGCTGTGTTCCTCTCCCTCCTGGTGCTGCCTGGCTTGCTGTGTTCCTCTCCCTCCTGGTGCTACCTGGCTTGCTGTGTTCTCCCAACCTCTTGACGCTGCCTGGCTTGCTGTGTTCTTCCATCCTCCTGATGCTGACTGCTGTGCTGTTTTCTTCCAGCCTCCTCGTACTGCCTGGCTTGATGTTGTCTTCCAGCCTCCTGATGCTGACTGGCTTACTGTGTTCCTCTCCATCGTGGTGCTACCTGGCTTGCTGTGATCTTCCAGCCTCCTGGTGCTGCCTGGCTTGCTGTGTTTTTCCTGCCTCCTGGTGCTACCTGGCTTGCTGTGTTCCTCTCCATCCTGGTGCTACCTGGCTTGCTGTGTTCCTCTCCATCCTGGTGCTGCCTGCCTTGCTGTGTTCCTCTCCCTCCTGGTGATGTCAGGCTTGCTGTGTTCCTCTCCCTCCTGGTGCTGTCTGGCTTGCTGTGTTCCTCTCCCTCCTGGTGCTACCTGGCTTGCTGTGTTCCTCTCCCTCCTGGTGCTGCCTGGCTTGCTGTGTTCCTCTCCCTCCTGGTGGTGCCTGCCTTGCTGTGTTCCTCTCCCTCCTGGTGATGTCAGGCTTGCTGTGTTCCTCTCCCTCCTGGTGCTACCTGGCTTGCTGTGTGTTCCTCTCCCTCCTGGTGCTACCTGGCTTGCTGTGTTCCTCTCCCTCCTGGTGCTGCCTGGCTTGCTGTGTTCCTCTCGCTCCTGGTGCAGCCTGGCTTGCTGTGTTCCTCACCCTCCTGGTGCTGCCTGGCTTGCTGTGTTCCTCTCCCTCCTGGTGCTACCTGGCTTGCTGTGTTCTCCCAACCTCCTGACGCTGCCTGGCTTGCTGTGTTCTTCCGTCCTCCTGATGCTGACTGCTGTGCTGTTTTCTTCCAGCCTCCTCGTACTGCCTGGCTTGATGTGGTCTTCCAGCCTCCTGATGCTGACTGGCTTACTGTGTTCCTCTCCATCTTGGTGCTACCTGGCTTGCTGTGATCTTCCAGCCTCCTGGTGCTGCCTGGCTTGCTGTGTATTTCCTGCCTCCTGGTGCTACCTGGCTTGCTGTGTTCCTCTCCATCCTGGTGCTGCCTGGCTTGCTGTGTTCCTCTCCCTCCTGGTGCTGCCTGGCTTGCTGTGTTCTCCCAGCCTCCTGGTGCTGCCTGGCTTGCTGTGTTCCTCTCCCTCCTGGTGCTGCCTGGCTTGCTGTGTTCCTCTCCCTCCTGGTGCTGTCTGGCTTGCTGTGTTCCTCTCCCTCCTGGTGCTGCCTGGCTTGCTGTGTTCCTCTCCCTCCTGGTGCTGCCTGGCTTGCTGTGTTCCTCTCCCTCCTGGTGCTGCCTGGCTTGCTGTGTTCCTCTCCCTCCTGGTGCTGCCTGGCTTGCTGTGTTCCTCTCCCTCCTGGTGCTGCCTGGCTTGCTGTGTTCCTCTCCCTCCTGGTGCTGTCTGGCTTGCTGTGTTCTCGAGCCTCCTGGTGCTACCTGGCTTGCTGTGTTCCTTTCCCTCCTGGTGCTACCTGGCTTGCTGTGTTCCTCTCCCTCCTGGTGCTGCCTGGCTTGTTGTGTTCTCCCAGCCTCCTGGTGCTGCCTGGCTTGCTGTGTTCCTCTCCCTCCTGATGCTGCCTGGCTTGCTGTGTTCCTCTCCCTCCTGGTGCTACCTGGCTTGCTGTGTTCCTCTCCCTCCTGGTGCTGCCTGGCTTGCTGTGTTCCACTTCCTCCTGGTGCTGCCTGGCTTGCTGCGTTCCTCTTCCTCCTGGTGCTGCCTGGCTTGCTGTGTTCCTCTCCCTCCTGGTGCTGCCTGGCTTGCTGTGTTCTCCCAGCCTCCTGGTGCTGCCTGGCTTACTGTGTTCCTCTCCCTCCTGGTGCTGCCTGGCTTGCTGTGTTCCTCTCCCTCCTGGTGCTGCCTGGCTTGCTGTGTTCTCCCAGCCTCCTGGTGCTGCCTGGCTTGCTGTGTTCCTCTCCCTCCTGGTGCTGCCTGGCTTGCTGTGTTCCTCTCCCTCCTGGTGCTGCCTGGCTTGCTGTGTTCCTCTCCCTCCTGGTGCTGCCTGGCTTGCTGTGTTCCTCTCCCTCCTGGTGCTGCCTGGCTTGCTGTGTTCCTCTCCCTCCTGGTGCTGCCTGGCTTGCTGTGTTCCTCTCCCTCCTGGTGCTGCCTGGCTTGCTGTGTTCTCCCAGGCTCCTGGTGCTACCTGGCTTGTTGTATTCCTCTCCCTCCTGGTGCTACCTGGCTTGCTGTGTTCCTCTCCCTCCTGGTGCTGCCTGGCTTGCTGTGTTCCTCTCCCTCCTGGTGCTACCTGGCTTGCTGTGTTCTCCCAACCTCTTGACGCTGCCTGGCTTGCTGTGTTCTTCCATCCTCCTGATGCTGACTGCTGTGCTGTTTTCTTCCAGCCTCCTCGTACTGCCTGGCTTGATGTTGTCTTCCAGCCTCCTGATGCTGACTGGCTTACTGTGTTCCTCTCCATCGTGGTGCTACCTGGCTTGCTGTGATCTTCCAGCCTCCTGGTGCTGCCTGGCTTGCTGTGTTTTTCCTGCCTCCTGGTGCTACCTGGCTTGCTGTGTTCCTCTCCATCCTGGTGCTGCCTGGCTTGCTGTGTTCCTCTCCCTCCTGGTGCTGCCTGGCTTGCTGTGTTCTCCCAGCCTCCTGGTGCTACCTGGCTTGCTGTGTTCCTCTCCCTCCTGGTGCTGCCTGGCTTGCTGTGTTCCTCTCCCTCCTGGTGCTGCCTGGCTTGCTGTGTTCTCCCAGCCTCCTGGTGCTACCTGGCTTGCTGTGTCCCTCTCCCTCCTGGTGGTGCCTGCCTTGCTGTGTTCCTCTCCCTCCTGGTGATGTCAGGCTTGCTGTGTTCCTCTCCCTCCTGGTGCTACCTGGCTTGCTGTGTGTTCCCCTCCCTCCTCGTGGTGCCTGCCTTGCTGTGTTCCTCTCCCTCCTGGTGATGTCAGGCTTGCTGTGTTCCTCTCCCTCCTGGTGCTACCTGGCTTGCTGTGTGTTCCCCTCCCTCCTCGTGGTGCCTGCCTTGCTGTGTTCCTCTCCCTCCTGGTGATGTCAGGCTTGCTGTGTTCCTCTCCCTCCTGGTGCTACCTGGCGTGCTGTGTTCCTCTCCCTCCTGGTGCTGCCTGGCTTGCTGTGTTCCTCTCCCTCCTGGTGGTGCCTGCCTTGCTGTGTTCCTCTCCCTCCTGGTGATGTCAGGCTTGCTGTGTTCCTCTCCCTCCTGGTGCTACCTGGCTTGCTGTGTGTTCCTCTCCCTCCTGGTGCTACCTGGCTTGCTGTGTTCCTCTCCCTCCTGGTGCTGCCTGGCTTGCTGTGTTCCTCTCGCTCCTGGTGCAGCCTGGCTTGCTGTGTTCCTCACCCTCCTGGTGCTGCCTGGCTTGCTGTGTTCCTCTCCCTCCTGGTGCTACCTGGCTTGCTGTGTTCTCCCAACCTCCTGACGCTGCCTGGCTTGCTGTGTTCTTCCATCCTCCTGATGCTGACTGCTGTGCTGTTTTCTTCCAGCCTCCTCGTACTGCCTGGCTTGATGTGGTCTTCCAGCCTCCTGATGCTGACTGGCTTACTGTGTTCCTCTCCATCTTGGTGCTACCTGGCTTGCTGTGATCTTCCAGCCTCCTGGTGCTGCCTGGCTTGCTGTGTTTTTCCTGCCTCCTGGTGCTACCTGGCTTGCTGTGTTCCTCTCCATCCTGGTGCTGCCTGGCTTGCTGTGTTCCTCTCCCTCCTGGTGCTGCCTGGCTTGCTGTGTTCCTCTCCCTCCTGGTGCTGCCTGGCTTGCTGTGTTCCTCTCCCTCCTGGTGCTGCCTGGCTTGCTGTGTTCCTCTCCCTCCTGGTGCTGTCTGGCTTGCTGTGTTCTCCCAGCCTCCTGGTGCTACCTGGCTTGCTGTGTTCCTTTCCCTCCTGGTGCTACCTGGCTTGCTGTGTTCCTCTCCCTCCTGGTGCTGCCTGGCTTGTTGTGTTCTCCCAGCCTCCTGGTGCTGCCTGGCTTGCTGTGTTCCTCTCCCTCCTGATGCTGCCTGGCTTGCTGTGTTCCTCTCCCTCCTGGTGCTACCTGGCTTGCTGTGTTCCTCTCCCTCCTGGTGCTGCCTGGCTTGCTGTGTTCCACTTCCTCCTGGTGCTGCCTGGCTTGCTGCGTTCCTCTTCCTCCTGGTGCTGCCTGGCTTGCTGTGTTCCTCTCCCTCCTGGTGCTGCCTGGCTTGCTGTGTTCTCCCAGCCTCCTGGTGCTGCCTGGCTTACTGTGTTCCTCTCCCTCCTGGTGCTGCCTGGCTTGCTGTGTTCCTCTCCCTCCTGGTGCTGCCTGGCTTGCTGTGTTCTCCCAGCCTCCTGGTGCTGCCTGGCTTGCTGTGTTCCTCTCCCTCCTGGTGCTGCCTGGCTTGCTGTGTTCCTCTCCCTCCTGGTGCTGCCTGGCTTGCTGTGTTCCTCTCCCTCCTGGTGCTGCCTAGCTTGCTGTGTTCCTCTCCCTCCTGGTGCTGCCTGGCTTGCTGTGTTCCTCTCCCTCCTGGTGCTACCTGGCTTGCTGTGTTCCTCTCCCTCCTGGTGCTGCCTGGCTTGCTGTGTTCCTCTCCCTCCTGGTGCTGCCTGGCTTGCTGTGTTCCTCTCCCTCGTGGTGCTGCCTGGCTTGCTGTGTTCTCCCAGCCTCCTGGTGCTTCCTGGCTTGCTGTGTTCTCCCAGCCTCCTGGTGCTGCCTGGGTTGCTGTGTTCCTCTCCCTCCTGGTGCTGCCTGGCTTGCTGTGTTCTCCCTCCTGGTGCTGCCTGGCTTGCTGTGTTCTCCCAGCCTGCTGGTGCTGCCTGGCTTGCTGTGTTCCTCTCCCTCCTGGTGCTGCCTGGCTTGCTGTGTTCCTCTCCCTCCTGGTGCTGCCTGGCTTGCTGTGTTCCTCTCCCTCCTGGTGTTGCCTGGCTTGCTGTGTTCCTCTCCCTGCTGGTGCTCTCTGGCTTGCTGTGTTCCTCTCCCTCCTGGTGCTGCCTGGCTTGCTGTGTTCTCCCAGCCTGCTGGTGCTGCCTGGCTTGCTGTGTTCCTCTCCCTCCTGGTGCTGCCTGGCTTGCTGTGTTCCTCTCCCTCCTGGTGCTGCCTGGGTTGCTGTGTTCCTCTCCCTCCTGGTGCTGTCTGGCTTGCTGTGTTCTCCCAGCCTCCTGGTGCTACCTGGCTTGCTGTGTTCCTTTCCCTCCTGGTGCTACCTGGCTTGCTGTGTTCCTCTCCCTCCTGGTGCTGCCTGGCTTGCTGTGTTCTCCCAGCCTCCTGGTGCTGCCTGGCTTGCTGTGTTCCTCTCCCTCCTGATGCTGCCTGGCTTGCTGTGTTCCTCTCCCTCCTGGTGCTACCTGGCTTGCTGTGTTCCTCTCCCTCCTGGTGCTGCCTGGCTTGCTGTGTTCCTCTCCATCCTGGTGCTGCCTGGCTTGCTGTGTTCCTCTCCCTCCTGGTGCTGCCTGGCTTGCTGTGTTCCTCTCCCTCCTGGTGCTGCCTGGCTTGCTGTGTTCCTCTCCCTCCTGGTGCTTCCTGGCTTGCTGCGTTCCTCTCCCTCCTGGTGCTGCCTGGCTTGCTGTGTTCCACTTCCTCCTGGTGCTGCCTGGCTTGCTGCGTTCCTCTTCCTCCTGGTGCTGCCTGGCTTGCTGTGTTCCTCTCCCTCTTGGTGCTGCCTGGCTTGCTGTGTTCTCCCAGCCTCCTGGTGCTGCCTGGCTTACTGTGTTCCTCTCCCTCCTGGTGCTGCCTGGCTTGCTGTGTTCCTCTCCCTCCTGGTGCTGCCTGGCTTGCTGTGTTCTCCCAGCCTCCTGGTGCTGCCTGGCTTGCTGTGTTCCTCTCCCTCCTGGTGCTGCCTGGCTTGCTGTGTTCCTCTCCCTCCTGGTGCTGCCTGGCTTGCTGTGTTCCTCTCCCTCCTGGTGCTGCCTGGCTTGCTGTGTTCCTCTCCCTCCTGGTGCTGCCTGGCTTGCTGTGTTCCTCTCCCTCCTGGTGCTACCTGGCTTGCTGTGTTCCTCTCCCTCCTGGTGCTGCCTGGCTTGCTGTGTTCCTCTCCCTCCTGGTGCTGCCTGGCTTGCTGTGTTCCTCTCCCTCCTGGTGCTGCCTGGCTTGCTGTGTTCTCCCAGCCTCCTGGTGCTTCCTGGCTTGCTGTGTTCTCCCAGCCTCCTGGTGCTGCCTGGGCTGCTGTGTTCCTCTCCCTCCTGGTGCTGCCTGGCTTGCTGTGTTCTTCTCCCTCCTGGTGCTGCCTGGCTTGCTGTGTTCTCCCAGCCTGCTGGTGCTGCCTGGCTTGCTGTGTTCCTCTCCCTCCTGGTGCTGCCTGGCTTGTTGTGTTCCTCTCCCTCCTGGTGCTGCCTGGCTTGCTGTGTTCCTCTCCCTCCTGGTGTTGCCTGGCTTGCTGTGTTCCTCTCCCTGCTGGTGCTCTCTGGCTTGCTGTGTTCCTCTCCCTCCTGGTGCTGCCTGGCTTGCTGTGTTCCTCTCGCTCCTGGTGCTGCCTGGCTTGCTGTGTTCCTCTCCCTCCTGGTGCTGCCTGGCTTGCTGTGTTCCTCTCCTTCCTGGTGCTGCCTGGCTTGCTGTGTTCCTCTCCCTCCTGGGACTGCCTGGCTTGCTGTGTTCCTCTCCCTCCTGATGCTGCCTGGCTTGTTGAGTTTCTCTCCTTCCTGGTACTGTCTGGCTTGTTGTGTTCCTCACCCTCCTGGTGTTGCCTGGCTTGCTGTGTTCCTCTCCCACCTGATGCTGCCTGGCTTGTTGAGTTCCTCTCCTTCCTGGTGCTGTCTGGCTTGTTGTGTTCCTCTCCCTCCTTGTGCTGCCTGGCTTGCTGTGTTCCTCTCCCTCCTGATGCTGCCTGGCTTGCTGTGTTCCTCTCCCCACTGGTGCTGCCTGGCTTGCTGTGTTCCTCACCTTCCTGGTGCTGCCTGGCTTGCTGTGTTCCTCTCCCTCCTGGGACTGCCTGGCTTGCTGTGTTCCTCTCTCTCCTGATGCTGCCTGGCTTGCCGTGTTCTCCCTGCCTCCTGGTGCTGCCTGGTTTACTTTTTTCTCCCAGCCTCCTGGTGCTTCCTGGCTTGCTGTGTTTCTCTCCCTCCTGGTGCTGCCTGGCTTGCTGTGTTCCTCTCCCTCCTGATGCTGCCTGGCTTGCTGTGTTCCTCCCCCCACTGTTGCTGCCTGGCTTGCTGTGTTCCTCTCCCTCTTGGGACTGCCTGGCTTGCTGTGTTCCTCTCCTTCCTGGGACTGCCTGGCTTGCTGTGTTCCTCTCCTTCCTGGGACTGCCTGGCTTGCTGTGTTCCTCTCCCTCCTGATGCTGCCTGGCTTGTGGAGTTCCTCTCCTTCCTGGTAGTCTGGCTTGTTGTGTTCCTCTCCCTCCTGGTGTTGCCTGGCTTGCTGTGTTCTCCCAACATCCTGGTGCTGCCTGGCGTACTGTGTTCTTCCAGCCTCCTGGTACTGCCTGGCTTGCAGTATTCTTTCAGCCTCCTGACGCTGCCTGGCTTTCTGTGTTCTTCCAGCCTCCTGGGGCTACCTGGCTTACTGTGGTCTTCCAGCCTCCTGGTACTGCCTGGCTTGCTGTGTTCTCCCAGCTTCCTGTCGGTCTATCACAGATTGGTTAAGCAACACTCTGACATTGCATGCTGTGATTCATGCGAATGGCTATGTCCCAGACTAATCGATGTCTGGGTGTGACCAGTCCCACCAGAGTTGGCAGCACAATTACCCCAGGAATCCTCAACATTGACTCCAAAACTCATGAAGTTTCATGGCTTCAAGTCAAACATGAGGAAATTTTCTGCAGATTACTATGTACTATCCTTCCTCAGTTGATGAGTTGGTACTCCTCCAAGTTGAACATCCCTTCAAGTGAGCACTGAGGGTGGCAAGGGTACAAAATGTACTCTGTGTGAGGGATTTCACTGTTCACCATGAACAGTGGCTCGGCAGCAGTACTACTGATTGAGCTGATTGAGTCCTATAGGACCTAGCTGCTAGACTTGGTCTGTGGCAGGTGATGAGGGAACCAACCAGAAGGAAAAACATACCTGACCTCATTCTTACTAATCTGTCAGCTGCAGATACATCTGTCCATGACCCTATTGGTAAGAGTGACCACCATACAGTCCTTGTGGAGACAAAAGTTATGTTTTGTGGCACTATCACCATGTTAATTGGGACAGACTTCAAACAGATCTAGTAACTCAAGGCAGGGCAGCCATGAGGGACTGTGGATCATTAACAGGAGCAGAATTGAACTCTAGCAGAATCTACTACCTCATGGCCAGCTATATCCCCCATTATACCATTTATGTCAAATCAGGGATTCAACTCTGGTTCAATGAAAAGTGTAAGAGAATATGCTAGGAGCAAAACCTAAAAATGAGTTGTCAGCCTGGAGAAAGCAGCAAACAGGAAAACCTGTGTGCCAAACAGCATAAACAGCAAGTGATAGAGCTAAACAATCCCTTAACCAATGGATCAGATCTCAGCTCTACAATCCTGTCACATTCAGTCAGGAATGATATGGACCTCATTGGAGGAGGAGTTTCCACAAATATCCCCATGATGGACGAGTACAACACATCAGTGTAAAAGATAAGGCTGAAACATTTGCAGCCATCTTCAGCCAGAAATGTATCGTGCATTATTTTTCTTCAGCTTTCTCTAGTGGTCCCCAGAATCACAGCTACCAGTCTTTAAACAATTCAATTCACTCCATGTGATACAAAGAAATGGCTGGAGGCACTGGTACTGCAAAGTTGTTAGCCTTGACAACATTCTGTCAACAGTACTGAAGACTGTGCTCCAGAACTTGCTGTTCCCCTCGCCAAGTTGTTCCAGTACAACTGCAATACTGGCATCTACTGGACAATGTGAAAATTGCCCAGGTAGGTCCTGTTATGCGAAAAGCAGGACAAATCCAACTTGGCCAATTACCGCCCCATCAGTCTACTCTCGATCATCAGTAAAGTGATGGAAGATGTCACCAACAGTGCCATCAAGCAGCACCTGCTCAGCAATAACCTACTCAGTGACGCCCAGTTTGAGTTCCACCAAGGCCACTCAGCTCCTGATCTCATTACAGCTTTAGTTCAAATGTGGGCAAAAGAGCTGAATTCCAGAGAGGAGGTGAAAGTGACTACCCTTGACTTCAAGGATGCATTTGATCAAGCTTAGCAACAAGGAGTTGTAGCAAAAGTCTACTCAATGGAAATTAGATTAGATTACTTACTTACTGTGTGGAAACAGACCCTTCGGCCCAACGAGTCCACACCGACTCTCTGAAGAGCAACCCACCCAGACCCATTCCCCTACATTTACCCCTTCAACTAACATTACGAGCAATTTAACACGGCCAATTCACCTAACCTGCACATTTTTGGACTGTGGGAGGAAACCGGAGCACCCGGAGGAAACCCACGCAGACACGGGGAGAATGTGCAAACTCCACACAGATAGTTGCCTGAGGCGGGAATTGAACCCGGGTTTCTGGCGCTGTGAGGCAGCAGAGCTAACCACTGTGCCACCGTGCCGCCCCTCAGGGCAGCAGGGACAGAACTCTGAGCTGGAAGGAGTCTTACAGCACAGGAGAAGATGGTGGTGATTGTTGGAGGTCAAACATCTTCAGCTGCCTCATCAACAACCTTTCCTCCATCATGAGGTCAGAAGTGGAGATGTTTCCTAATAAATGCAAGGTGTTCGAGAGTAGACTGATGGGGCAATATTTGTGACTCCTCAGATACCTGAAGCAGTTTATATCCATATCTTCAAGGCACCTTCACCTTCATACCATAAGTCAGGAATGTGATGGAATACTCCCCACTTGCCTGGGTGCATGCAGCTCCAACAACACAAGAAGCTTGACACCATCCAGGACAAAGTAGTTATTCAATCCACAAATCTTCACTCACTCCACCACTGACACCCAGTTGCAGTGTGTCCCCATCTGTACGACATGCTGCAAAAATTTGCCAAGCTCCTTTGACAGCTCCTTCCAAACTTTAGAGGCAAAATACAAAAAGGCAAGACAGCCTCAGGCGACTGATTGTGTGGAGTTTGCACATTCTCCCATGTCTGCGTGGGTTTCTTCCGGGTGCTCCGGTTTCCTCCCACAGTCCAAAAATGTGCAGGTTAGGTGAATTGGCCATGCTAAATTGACCGTAGTGTTAGGTGAAGGGGTAAATGTAGGGGAATGGGTCTGGGTGGGTTGTGCTTTGGCAGGTCGGTGTGGACTTGTTGGGCCGAAGGGCCTGTTTCCACACTGTAAGTAATCTAGTAATCTAATGTTGCGAGCATCCAGACAGGCTAAAAATGTGCGAGATGGTTCAGTGTGTGAGCTAGGTGCCTATCTCCAAGTGCAAAGTATCCTTGCAGCAGCAGTGAAATGCTAGTTGAGCTCCAAGGTACAGCAATGAAGTGCGGAAGAATGGTGTAAATTGGTGGGAAGTTGTCGTGAGGATTCTGAGAGGCTGGCACAGAGTCACAAGCAGCTCGCTGAACTTGCTAAGTACCCGCTCAGACGTTCAGTCAGGAATTGTCAACATCTTTACTACACATTATAAGATAGGAAGCTGAATATTAATAGACGAGTGAAGTGAAGCACTGAAGTGTTAATGAGGCTGTTAACAAGCAATAATCTACTAAAAAGCATCTCACTGCTGCCTACCAGGAATCTTGTTCCGATGCCCAAAATATAGTTGGAAAATGCAGCTAGCGACCTCCAATTTACAGACAGTCACTGGACTTCTCGTGCAATTCTCCCAGGTTTTTTACTATTGCACATGTTGTTCAGGCCCCTTTATGATTTACCTCAATGTTTTGAGTCCACTATGATTCTTCTTTGGAAAAAATCTCACCCACTTACCTCACACACTTACTTTCTCTTCATTACTGCAGTTACTATTGTAAAAAGCAAAGGTGGCTTGGCATCCAATGCAGTTCCTGCATGGCGATGGAAGGCTCTCAGAACAGATATGCTCTGCTTTTCTCAAGAGGCCCGATTTGACATTCTGGACCAGAAAAACTTAATCTCACCTCACAGATAGTGCCAGACTTTCAGGTTTTCTCCAGCATATTGATATTATTTTCATTCTCCTGTAGGTCATGAGCATCACTGGCTGCACTAGCATTTATTGCCCATCCCTCGTTGCACCTGAGAGGGTAGTTGTGAGTTGCCCTCTTGAATTGTTGTAGTCCAAGTGCTGTAGGTAGACCCACAATGCCTATGTAGAGGGATAGTTTTCTGTAAAAGATACAACACATATCAAAAATCGCCAAAAATCTAAACAAAGTAGGTCAAAAGTAACAAAAACTGAGAATAAAATCAATATCATTATAATTATTGCATACAGTTCTGGTACATTTTGGAAAGGATGTGGAAGCATTGGAAAGAGTGCAGAGAAGTTTACCAGGAAGTTGCCTGGTATGGAGGGAAGGTCTTATGAGGAAAGACTGAGAGACTTGAGGCTGTTTTCATTAAAAATAAGAAGATTGAGAGGTGACTTAATAGAGGCTTATAAGATGATCAGAGGATTAGGTAGGGTGGACCTTTTCCCTCGGATGGTGATGGCTAGCATGAGGGGACATAACTTTAAATTGAGGGGGTGATAGATACAGGACAGATGTCAGAGGTAGTTTCTTTACTCAGATAGTGAGGGTGTTGAACGAACTGCTTGCAGCAGTAGTAGACTTGCCAACCTTAAGGGCATTTAAATGCTCAATATATAGATGATAGTGGAATGGTGTAGATTGGATGGGCTTTAGATTGGTTTCACAGGTTGGCACAACATCGAGGGTCAAAGGGCCTGTTTTGTGCTGTTATGTTCTATGTTCCATCCTTCACTTGTGTATTTTCTCACCATTCTATGGTGAGAATGATTAAATGATTTCCAAGGCACAGCAGGAGTCCCTTCTTCCCTTGTCCCACCTCCATGTTCTATTCCATAACTCTGGAAGTTCCTCATCATCACTTGTCTGACTCCAACTTTAAAATTTATTGATGGAATTCAGCTGCTACCTTCTCAGGTAGAACAGTCCAGATGCTGCCAAATGTCTGAGTGTAAACCTGTAATGGTCAAATATGTATTTAAAGCAAGAGGCAAGTGCTCCAATTGCTTGTTAATTATTTTAGTAAGTGTAAATCCCCAGAGCGAAGCCATTTACTGAGTCCAATCTGATCAGCGCTATGTGTAATCTGCAGAGGGGACACTCCTTGGTAATGTGCAACATTGTTGCTTGTCTCAGCAAGTGGATTAAGGGTTTATAGTGCGGTGGTAAGTGTCCCTACCTCTAATCTGGAAGGTCAGGCTCAAATCCGACTTGCTCTAGAGGTGTGTAATAACTAAATTCATCTAGTCCCATTTGCCAGCATTTGCATACATCCCTCTTCCTATTTGTATAGCCATCCCAATGCCTTGCAGATGTTGCAAGTGCACCCGCCTCCACCACTTCCTCTGGCAGCTCATTCCATACACACACCACCCTCTGCATGAAAAAGTTGCCCTTTCAGTCCTTTTTAAACCTTTTCCCTCTCTCCCTAAACCTATACCCTCTAGGTTAGGACTCCCCTGCCTTGGGAAAAAGACCTTGACTATTCACCTTATCCATGCCCTTCATGGTTTTATAAACTCTATAAGTTCACCCCTCAGCCTCTGACACTCCAGCGAAAATAACTCCAGGCTTGTTCAACCTTCCCCATAGCTCAAACCCTAAAATCGCAGCAAGTTTAACACCCTTTCAAGTTTAACACCATCTTTCCTATTGCAGGTATTTAAAATGATTCCCCTATATAAAATTGCTTTCTTAAATATGAGCAATAATAAGTCAGACATTTGTAAATCAGGGACCCTCTGTGATAGGAATAACTACAAACCAGCCAATGTCATTATTGCTCAATATTCTGTACCATGTAGTCCTCTCAAAGATTTGCATCTCTTCCACCATAAGTTACAGTGTGAGATTTCAGCGCCTTATATTTATAAAGGATTTGATATCAAAGCAGTTTACAGATCTTGGAGGACCTTTGACAGTCACTGTTGCTATTCTGATAAACCTGACATTCATCCACCAGCACAGCTCCTAAATAATCGTCAAGTCATGGCCAGGTTATCTGTTCATTTCTGTTGTATTAATCAATGAAAGAATATTGACCAGGACTCCAAAGGAAATTCCCACTCATCCTGAATATTACCATGGGGTTTTGACATGCTCCTGAGCCAGAGAAAAAGGCAAGTGTAAGCTGATTTAATGACCATCTGAAACATGCTATCTTCAAAAATGTGGCATTCCTTAAATGCTGTGATGAAAACATATTGGTGGTTATTTATAAAATATGTATTTAAACCCCTGGAATGGTCTGTAATTTTTGTTTATGTTCCTTGAGTTGGAAATTCTAGCAGGACATTTCATTTTAAAGAGTCCATTTTATAAATTGATAGGAATCCATTTTAGGCTCACAATGAAAACATGTGATTAAAGGAAGTTGTTGGAGATTTTTCCAAAAAGACAGAATCTGGAGAATGTCAACAAGGCATCAGAAGTCTCCAAGGACCATTTGCAAGGCCACACCCTTGCCGTCATTCACAATAGCCTTGTGTATTTCTAACTTTTTGACACATATGTCTTTGCTTACAATTACTGTATTCGTTAGGACAGTTTTGTCTGGGGACCTACTCTCTGGAGTGCTCTGTTGATATAAGTTAGCATAAGTTAAGAGTGGGAGTCTTGGAGGAGATCATGTAAGAAGTGTTAGTTGATGATTAAAAAAAAGCCAGGACTATTGTAAGGATATCAGGGAAGACCCTGTGACTGAGCTCAGAAACTAATATGAGGTCTCCACCTACCCTTGCATTGTTGTGTGTTCTTTGCCAGCAACATAAAATCTGGAAATGAAAACGCTGCATTTAGAATTTCCATTTTTGGCATGAAAACAGCAGTTTGGAGCTGACCCATTGCCATTTGGAAGCTCCGCGTGGGATACAGTTCCATTGCACGTTCAGAGTGCCCGAATCCAGTTCTCAACAACACTGTGGGCGGAACTCCCCTCTTAATATTATGCCATTTATTCTGAATCTAAACCTTTAGGTTACACAAGAGGAAGCAGCTTCTCCCTATTTATTTGATCACAGTCGTTCTTCACTTTAAACACCTTCATTAAGTCTTTCTTTATCCTTTTATGGTCTAAGAAGAATAATCCCAGCCCGCCAGAAGATATCTAAAATTGCTCACCTCATTTCATCAACATGAATCACTGTGCCTTGCTTTGCGTTACCTAAGCATCCTATGATCTGTCTGCTTCTGTTTGCAATGATCTGCCTGTACTGCTCACAAAACAAAACTTTCCCTTCACTTAGGTACATGTGACTATAATAAATCGAATCAAGTTTAATCAAATCAATCCCTTGTGCAGTGCCCACAATTCTACACAACACTGCAACTAATCCAACCAGGTCTACCCAACAAGTGTTTTTGTATTTACAGTCAGCGCAGCAACCGATTGGAAAATAACAAGCTCTAAGAATCAGCAAAGGGAAGTAATGAACAGCTCATCATTTTTATATGAGGGACAAATAGTGGTCAAAAATCTGGCAACAAGCTTCTTACTAAATCTTCAAAGTAGGTAGCCCATGGGATCTCTTGCATCCAACTTCATATTTACACTTTTGCTTTGCGAAGAGTGAGATGTGATCCCATTAAAACACATAAAACTCAAACAGGGATTCCTCCCACAGTCCAACGTCATGCAGGTTAGGTAGATTGGCCATGCTAGGTTGTCCATTGTGTCCAGGCAGGTACTGATTAGATGGATTAGCCATGGGAAAACACAGGGTTACAGGGATAGGGTGGGGGGGGGGGGGTTGGTGGGATGCTCATCGGAGGGTCGTGTGGACTCAATGGGCCAAATAGCCTGCTTCCACACTGTCGGATTCTATGATTTTTATGACGTGGCAGCGTTGATGTAGATAGGATGAGAAGATCATTTAGGGCTGAGATGAGAAGGAATTTCTTCCCTCAGAGGATGGTGTACCGTTAGAATTCTCTATCCTGAGGGCTGTGGAAGAGCATGGTTCAAGGCAGAAATCAATAAATTATGGGTTACTAATGGCACAAAGCGATACGGATATAGTGGGTGGAAATGATGTAGAAGTAAATGATCCACCATGAAAGGTTTGAATGGAGAATCAGGCTTGAGGGGCTGAATGGCCTAGTCCTGCTCTTTTTTTCCTATGTTTCTGCCCCGTTCCGACTGCCTGCGACTCTGTTTCTATTGGTGTGAGCATGTACCACCCATATAGATGGGACTCTGTGGGTAAAACATTGCCTCCTGAGTTAAGAACTTGTGGTTTGTCTCATTTTGCTCATTTTAGGACACATTTACAGCCAGCTATGATTTGAGAGTGAGTACATTTTTTAAAATATGTCTGGCTGAAAATGCTTTGGGACGCCTTGGACATAAATATTGACTTCCTGTCATGTTCAGACTGGAGACATTCTTTGCACAGATTAGAGAAACAGGCCATTCAACCCAAATGGTTAATGGTTAACAGTTCAGAGGAGGTTTACTAGAGTAATACGTGGAATGAGTCGAAGAGTGTGGTGCTGGAAAAGCACAGCAGGCCAGGCAGCATCCGAGAGCAGGAGAGTCGACGTTTCGAGCATAAGCTCTTCATCAGCTCTTAGAAAAGCACAGAAGGTCAGGCAGCATCCGAGAGGATTGGGAATCCTGATGAAGGGCTTATGCCCGAACCATCAATTCTCCTGCTCTCAAATGTTGCTTAACCTGTTGCGCTTTTCCAGTACCACACTCTTGACTCTGATCTCCAGCCCTCTGCAGTTCTACTGGCCTAGTGTTGTTCATATTGTCAAATTCTGGCACTTACCCTCCACATAAGCCTCTTCCCACAACTTTTAGTTTAACTATTCTCTCGGTAAGTAAGTTTCTCCTGAATTCCCTTTTGGGTTTATTAATGATTGTCTTTTACATTTATGACCACCTGACCTTGACATCCCCACAATGGGAAACATTTTCTGATTATTTCCTTTATCAAACCTCAAATTCACAGGAATCTGCACCTGAGCTGAAAGATGATAATAAATTCCTGTCTGTTTGCACCAAAGCAGGCGTTGTAGGTAAACTGTGGGAGGCGCAAGATCTCCCTTCAATCAGCATTTGGTTCAATCTCAGCCACCAGCCTCTTAAACAAGGCTGACCTCTAGTGTCCCAAATATAAATTTCAGCCAAACTCGAAATAATTGACTAATAATGGTTGGTGCTGGACTCCCCAGTATCTGAAGATTAAAAGGTTGTGAGAGGGGGTGTGGGCAGTGATGGCAATAAAAACGCTGAGCTGGAGTTTACTTTGACATTTTCACCCAATATTTTGCTCCTTTTTGTTTTGACTTGGCTCTAACTCTATGTAAGTCAGACAGGCAGGAGGCTGGAAGAACATAAGCCAGGCAGCATCAGGAGGTGGAGAAGTCAACGGTTCGAGTGTAACCCTTTGTTTGTCTCTAACGTCATGTAAAGCTCTCAGACACAAGGTTGTGGGTTCCAATCCCACTCCAGATACTTGAACACAAAGTCTAGACTGACATTTGAATGCGTAACTGAGGGAGAGCTGCACTCTTCGAGTACCATCGTTTGACTGAGATATTATACCAAGGCCCTGTGTGCCTTCTCAAGTGGATTTGAAAGACTCTCTAGAGAACCAGGTGATTAGGGGCATCCTCCCGGATGTCTTGGGTGATATTTAGCCCTCAACCAACATCACAATCGTTATTAGCATTGCTCCTTCACAGCTCCAGGGACCCAGGTTCGATCCCACCCTCAAACAACTGTCTGTATGGAGTTTGCGCATCCTCCTGTGTCTGTATAGGTTTCCGTTGGGTGCTCCAGTTTCCTCCCACAGTCCAAAGATGTGCAAGTTGGGTGGATTGGCTATGCTAAAATACCCATTGTGTCCAGGAATGTGCAGGTTATTTGGGTTGGCCATGGGGAATGCAAGGTGGATGGATGCTCTTCGGAGGATTGGTGTGGACTCGATGGGTCGAATGGCCTGTTTCTACACTGTAGGGATTCTTCTTCTACGAGATCATCATTTCACCACAATTACTGTTACTGAAATCTTGCTGTGCACAAACTGGCTGCCAATTTTTCGACATCACAAAAGTGGCTGCACAGTGTTTTGTGAGATCCTGTAAAAATGTCATTTGCCTCTCTGTACAAGAGCAATGATAAACTAGATTGAGTTCAAATTATTTGGTTATACCTGTTGGTAAAGTTCTCATAAGACAAAAGGTTTTTTTTCCTTTTATGGGCTGTGGATATTGTTAACAAGCATCTTGTCAGTCAAATCTTATTGGCTATGTCATGAATATGCAACATAAGATCGTAAGAAATGGGAACAGGAGTAGGCCCCTTGAGCCTGCTCCATCATTCAATAGGATCATGACTGGCTTGATAGTCTTCACATCCACTTTCCTGCATTTTCCCCATAACCTTTGATTCCCTGACTGATCGAGCATCCATCTCAGTCTTAAATATACACAAGGACTTTACAAGATAATTTTGTTTTATAGGGAGGAATCATATAGGGACCCTGAGTTATGGCAAAATATGTGGCAGAATTGAGCAAGTATCTCACTCCACCTTTATGCTATTACCAAATGGGGAAGCCAGTTTATCACTAAGTACTGGTGAGTTGACAGCTAAGGGGGTTATTGCTTGCCAAACACCTTATTGACAGTCCAACTCTCATTATTAATGTTCAGCTTTCTGTCTTAGCTACCTCACCAAACAAGCTAGAAATCAAGAAAACTTGATACTGAAACCAAAGCGTGATCTGACAAATTCACCACTTATTCTGAAGGACTTCCATGTTGGACATCAAATACCAGCATCTCAGGACAAACTCCATAGGCACCAGGCACACAGATTCTATGTCCATGGACATTAGCATCCAACATATGCCAGCTTCTAAGAGCCCTCATGGTATATCTCCAATCCTCCTACAGGATGTGGCTTGATATTAAGATGAAGGAGTGTACTGTACCTTTAAGACAGATTAAATGCTGTTTTGCACTGAGAGCTTACAAGCACCTGTCATATGACTAACTAGCAGTCTCAGAGTGTACTGGAAAATAGAAAATATGTAACAATTGGCTGTGATATAGATACCTGAATTGGTTGCTGTTTTGACAACAATTGGCAAAGGAATTAAACAAATATTTCGCATCACTCTTTACAGTAAAATACATTTCAAATATCCCATTAATATTAAAAAAATACAGGAGATGAATGAAATACCATCACTAAAGAAATAGTATTAAGCAAACTAATAGGGCTAAAGACAAGTAAGTCCCTGGTCCTTATGGCTTCCATCCTAAGATCCCAAAAGAGGTAGCTACAGAGATAGTGGGTGCATTGGTTGTAACTTTTCAAAAGTCCTTGAATTCTGGCAAAGTACCAGAGGATTGGAAAACTGCCAATATGACAGCCTTATTCAAAAAGGGAGGGAGGCAAAAAGTGGGTAACTATAGGTCGATTAGCATGACATCAACTGTTTAAAAAATGGTAGAATCAAGTATTTAGGAATCAATGGGCAGGAAACCACTGGCTAGTCGGGATAAGGGTTTTGTTTATCAGATTGGCAACCTCTGACCAATAAGGTTTCACAGGGATCAGGGCTGGGAAGGGAGAACAAGGTATCATTTAAATGGAGAAAAACTGCAGAAAGCTGCCACATAAAGAGTCTTGGGAGACTTGTGCACAAAACACAGAGACCGAGCACACAGTTGCAGCAGGTAATCAGGAAATGCTCGTGGAATGTTGGCCCTTATTTCAAGGGAATCTTTTTGCAACTGTACGAGGTGCTGGAGAGACCACATCTGAGGTACTACGAGCAGTTCTGGTCCCTTTATTTAAGTAAAAATATTATTTCATTGGAGGCAGTTGAGAGATTGTTCACTAGAATGACCCCTGATATGGAGGGAAGGCCAAACTGTTTGGGACTCTACTCACTGGAATTTAGAAGAATGAGAGGTGACTCACTGAAGCAAATAGGTTTCTTAGAGAATGCGAGGACAGAAGAATCTGGAGAGTCAGATTTGAAAAGTATGGTGTTGGATAAGCACAGCAGGTCAGGCAGCATCCAAGGAGCAGGACAGTCAACGTTTTGGGCATCAGCCCTTCATCAGGAATCAGATATTAGGGCGACCAGAACTGCACATAGTATCTAAATGTGGAATCAAGGACACTGTGTGCTCAGGGACACACACCCAGTTCATGGACTAGACCAGGCTGAATCTTCAGGCTCCTCATTCACTGTCAACCCATCTAATGCTCACAGCATTGTCACCTTGCATTGGCTTGTCTTGCCTTTTAGCACTTTGCCTCCTCAGCCAGAATTACCAGGCTCATATTACTTCTGTCTTTAGCACAAATGCAATTTAAAGTAGCTTGTCATGGTTGTCAGCAGGCCTCAATCCAGTCAAGAGAGATGTGGCCTTTACAGCAGGTGCAGTGCAGTGCAATAAGTCAAGGGCAGCCTCCAATACCAGACCAGGAAGTTTGACACAATTATCCAACCGCTCAGGAAACATTTCTTTCTTAACCTACAATATCTTCTAAATTGTCTGTTTGCAACTCACAGAATACCGACAGATCTGGATAGAGTGGACATGGAGAAGATATTTCCACTCGTAGAGTTCAGGACTCAGAGGCACAAACTCAGAGTGAAGGGACAACTCTTTAGAGCAGAGGTGAAGAAGAATCTCTTCAGCCAGAGGGTGGTAGCTCTGTGGAACTCATTGCCATAAAAGGCTGTGGAGACCAAGTCATTAGGTGTATTTAAGACAGAAATAAATAGGTTCTTGATTAGTAAAAGTGATTAAGGATTACGGGGAGAAGGCAGGAGAATGGGTTCGAGAAACATATCAGCCTCAATCAAATGATGGAGTAGACTCGATGGACGAATAACCTAATGCTGGTCTATATCTTATGGTCTTGTGATCTCAATGAGCCATATTTGTAGCACTCTGCTCCCCCTGCTGGATGTTTATTATGCTTCTGGTTCTGCTTAAACAATGAAATGTGGCTGATGATATTGATTTGAACTCCTATGGCAGGTTGGCAGGCTTTTGGATGGGTTATGAAACTATTGTGGAGCTTGCCCATTCAACCATGTCAGATTGTTCCCTTCCAGAATTGACTAATTTTTGGTCCTGATTCTACCTACTTCTTGAAGACCAATTGACTTGCTCGCTCTAAAGTAAAGTCTTCTCATTCCTTACATGGACTACTATATGGTTTTTATTTTAATTTACCCTTCAAAGCACTGTAATCACAACACCCTGCTAGATAATATAAGTCCATTACAAAGGCTTTTAATTATTTTTTTCATACACGACAAAACTGATTAAATCTCACAGTTCTATCCCCAAATTTCTTCTGGGACTTAAGTACATATTAAATGATTTAATCAATTCTTTGTCTATTCAGAATGTCATCAGGTATTAGACTTGCAGCACATAAAAATATGCAGACTTGATGGTGCTGCTACTTCACATAAAAGTGTAAAGTGACTCAATAGAGGCATAAAGTTACATGGTATAGAAACAGGTCCTTTGGTCCCCTGGTGCTCACCTTCCACCCTACCAACCTTCGCATAAACCAAATCATCCGCCGACATTTCCACCACCTCCAAACAGACCCCACCACCAGGGATATATTTCCCTCCCCACCCCTTTCCGCCTTCCGCAAAGACCGTTCCCTCCGTGACTACCTGATCAGGTCCACGCCCCCCTACGACCCACCCTCCCATCCTGGCACTTTCCCCTGCCACCGCAGGAACTGTAAAACCTGTGCCCACACCTCCTCCCTCACCTCTATCCAAGGCCCTAAAGGAGCCTTCCACATCCATCAAAGTTTTACCTGCACATCCACTAATATCATTTATTGTATCCGTTGCTCCCGATGCGGTCTCCTCTACATTGGGGAGACTGGGCGCCTCCTAGCAGAGCGCTTTAGGGAACATCTCCGAGACACCCGCACCAATCACCCCGTGGCCCAACATTTCAACTCCCCCTCCCACTCTGCCGAGGACATGGAGGTCCTGGGCCTCCTTCACCGCC
This sequence comes from Chiloscyllium plagiosum, assembly GCF_037043375.1. Taxonomy (NCBI): domain Eukaryota; kingdom Metazoa; phylum Chordata; class Chondrichthyes; order Orectolobiformes; family Hemiscylliidae; genus Chiloscyllium; species Chiloscyllium plagiosum. Next base: position 30,983,614 of record NW_028270181.1, read on the forward strand.
GCTCCCTCACCACCAGACACCTGGAGGAAGAACGCCTCATCTTCCGCCTCGGAACACTTCAACCCCAGGGCATCAATGTGGACTTCAACAGCTTCCTCATTTCCCCTTCCCCCACCTCATCCTAGTTTCAAACTTCCAGCCCGCACTGTCCCCTTGACCTGTCCGGACTTGTCCGACCTGCCTAGCTCCTTTTCCACCTATCCACTCCACCCTCTCCTCCCTGACCTATCACCTTCATCTCCTCCCCCACTCACCTATTGTACTCTATGCTACTTTCTCCCCACCCCCACCCTCCTCTAGCTTATCTCTCCACGCTTCAGGCTCTCTGCCTTTATTCCTGATGAAGGGCTTTCGCCCGAAACGTCGATTTTGCTGCTCGTCGGATGCTGCCTGAATTGCTGTGCTCTTCCAGCACCACTGATCCAGAATCTGGTTTCCAGCATCTGCAGTCATTGTTTTTACCTCCACTATGTCCATGCTGACCAATAATCACCAAACTGCACTAATCCCATTTACCTGCAGTTGGTCCATAGCCTACTATGCCCTCAGTGATGCGCACATACACTCTCTCTCTTTCTCCCCCACACAACCAATAATGAATGAGGAGAGTCAATGGTGAATTAGTCTTTATTGTTGGGGAATTGGAGGACACACTTTGGGGAGGTTTTGCTGTGATGAGACAATGGTTACCATGAACAAATTCAAAATGGCAAAATAGTACCGTTGGAAATTTACAAATATTTTGTGAGCAGGCAGGGAAGGAGGGAGAGAGTGCGAGTGATATAGTTTTGCAACTGCTTCCAAAGTTTGTACTTCTGGACTTATTGTGAGGTTTTCATGTTATTAAATGGTTGAGGTAATGGCAATGACCCAAACAGAATTGCCATTCCTGCAGACAATTGCTCCGGACTGACCTGGCCAAGTTTATCCTCCTTATTGTCAAAGTATTCCCAATTCTGTGTTTCTTGTTGGTTTGTGGCTGAGCTTTGAAGTCAATAGAGGTTCTTTTTCCTTTCCTTCAGAGTCTTCTCATTCTGTAGCACTGTAATCAAAGTCTCCTTGCTTTCATAATAGTCTCATCTTCCAGGATCTTCTTACTCTTAAAATGTTCTGATATGTTAGCATGTCTTCAGAGCATTCCTGCTTTTTTATTCAGCTGCACCTTTTGAAGTTTGTTGCAGTCCTGTTTTGCCTTTGGCTAGGTTGGTGGATATCTGAAACAAACAGAAACAGAAATTGCTAGAGAAACTCAGCAGGTCTGGCAGCACCCATGGACAGAAAACAGTATCAACATTTCAAGTACAATGACTCTTCTTCATAACTGATAGCAGCTTGGAAAAGTTGGTACTTATGCTGATAACAGGGGTGGTACAGGAGGAAAAGGGATGGATAGGTGAAGAGGGATCCTGAGTTCTGTTTGTAACAATGACTCCAAGCTGCCAGTTGCCTGCCACTTCAATGCTTCACCTTGGGTCCTGTGCCAACATTTCTGTCTCAGGTCTGCTGCAGTGTTCCAGTCAAGTCAACATAAGCTGGAGAAACATTATCATCTGCTTAGGCACCTTACAGCCTTCAGGACTCAACATCGATTTTAACAATTTTAGAGCATGAGCAACCCCTTCCTTTTCTATTACCTAACCCCAATACGACGGGTCCTGTCAGGAAATGGGTTGCTTTCAGTACAGCCAATCCATTTTGAACCACTCTTAGCCCCTCATTATCACCTATTTAGCTTATCTTCTTCCTTAACTTACTATCAACAATCCCTTTGACTAGACAGCTTTTTTCTTTCTCTCTCTGGGTATAAAAGCAGATATAAGGAAACTCCAAAGAGAGAAATGCAATACAAACTGAATTGTAATCTCCTGTGACTATGTCAGATTGTGAACATTGAAGGGAGAAAAGACAGCAGTCTGGCTAAGAGATTCCTGAAGAAGGGCCTGTGCCCGAAACGTCGAATCTCCTGTTCCCTGGATGCTGCCTGACCTGCTGTGCTGTTCCAGCAATAAAGTTTCAACTTTGATCTCCAGCATCTGCAGACCTCACTTTCTCCTGGCTAAGAGATTGGTCTGTATTTTCCACTTTAAAAACGTTTTTCAAAAAGCTGGTCTCCCTGGTCCGTGTGTGCTAGTGGGCTGAGGTACATATGTCTACTCACCTGGATTCAAGTTCTAGTGTCTTGTGAAAGACACAGTTAAAGAGCCTTCTACTAGTCACCCGTACATTGCAGAGCTAAAGGACTCTCTCACTCTGGTTTACTAACCAACCTCCAGCATTCAATCAAAAGGGAACAAGACAAAATAATTTCAGTTAACTCGCAAAGCCAAGTTGCTCAACTATCTACTCTTCACAAATAACCAGTGATTGATCCATATATGATCAGGTTTGATGGGCTGAATGGCCTGCTCCTGTATCTATGTTCCTATATCTTGTAACTTATATCATTTCTTGGGATTCACAACTTGTTTCTAATCTATGTGTAGCATAATTGCTTCTTCTTGCATTTAGTACTTAATAAACTGACCTTTTTTTAGAACAAGAAAAATTGATTCCTTTTAGAACATAAATTAATTTTAATCTGGGAGAATGGCATCCATGGGGGAGGGGGGCCATTCTTTATAATCAACCTTGTTGCAAGTAACTAAGGGGAAATGTGAAGATAGAAGGAGCGCCTGCACACTCAGGCGTTTAACAATTTGGGGTATCCAATCCGGAATGATAAGAAATTGGGGAAGATTGCCCAGGGACTGGTCGAAATAAATTGGGGACTCATGGCCACAATTTCACTGCACAAATGAAACAGAATATTTAGAGTGGGTAAATTATTTCAATAATTTTTTTTTAAAAAGATGCAAAAGGCTTCTGTGAGATTCCAAAGCAACAGTGTAGAAAGCGCAAGACACATTCAATATTCAAGATTTTCAAGGAGAATTTTGAGGATTTACAAGTTCTGTCCCTTGAACATTTTAAAGGAAAAAGCAGGCACCTAGGTTTTGAATTTCACTTAAAAGCCACAAAACTTCAAATTTTGTAATATGTCACCAACAGTGTGCTACTAATTTTTTTTCTCTTCAATGCCCAGTTCTGAGGTCGATTCACAGCAGCAACTTCCCCAGAACTAGAAGTCAATGCTGCGACGGACTAATACCATGTGAGGAATTTCTAAGCAGTTGTGCACATATGCAGTCATTCAGCTCACAAAAATCCGAAGATTTACAGGTAGGAAATAAGATTGATGAAACAGAAATGCCTCTCCTTACCTGAGGAAGCTAAGGAAATTTGCCATGTCCGTAAAGACTCTTAGCAATTTTTATAGATGCAGCATAGAAAGAATTCTATCTGGATACATCAGGGATTGGTAAGGCAATTGTTCTGCAGTTGTGAGCACACTTAGTCCATCACACAAATCAACCTTCCATCCATTTACTTTATTTACACTTCTTGCTGCTGTGAGAAGGCAGCCAACATAATCAAAGACTGCTCCCAAGCTTCCATTGGCAGAAGATACAAAACCTTAAACGCATATACCACCAGATTCAAGAACAGCTTCTTCCTCGCTGTTATTAAAGTTAAAGTCATAGAGATGTACAGCACGGAAACAGAACCTTCAGTCCAACCTGTCCACGCCGACCAGATATCCCAACCTAATCTATTCCCATTTTCCAGCACTTGGCCCACATCCCTCTAAACCCTTCTTATTCATATATCCATCCAGATGCCTTTTAAATGTGGTAATCGTACCAGCCTCCACCACGTCCTCTGGCAGCTCACTGCATACACGCAAACCAATCAAGTCTGGCCAGTGTCAGTGGCTTCTGCGGAAGTAGTCAGCAAAGGCTGCCATAGTCTCCTTCAAGTAGTCTTCTGATGTTTTCCACACATTCTGTAGATATGAATATTTATTCTGAATAAAAGTAACAGTAAGAGGGTCTGTCCAATAGCAGTTGTGCTGTAACAATTTTAGATTAATTTAGATTAGATTAGATTAGATTACATTACATTACAGTGTGGAAACAGGCCCTTCGGCCCAACAAGTCCACACCGATCCGCCGAAGCACAACCCACCCACACCCCTACATTTACCCCTTACCTAACACTACGGGCAATTTAGCATGGCCAATTCACCTGACCTGCACATCTTTGGATTGTGGGAGGAAACTGGAGCACCCAGAGGAAACCCACGCAGACACGGGGAGAATGTGCAAACTCCACACAGTCAGTCGCCTGAGGCGGGAATTGAACCCGGGTCTCAGGCGCTGTGAGGCAGCAGTGCTAACCACTGTGCCACCGTGCTGCCCCCGTGCCGTCTCCTGTTCCTCCTCTCCTCTATTACAGATGATGTTTTGTTTCTGTGAATGTCACACACCTTGCAGCAATTTGTATAAATTTGCAATGGTATTGTAGCTATTACTGAGACACAGCTAAAAGACAGGTAGGAATGAAAGCTCAATATTCCTGTTTACAAGGTTTTCTGATGAACTAGAAGGAGGGATAAGAAGGAAAGGCATTTGGTGCAGTGGGGAGGGGTGTTTGCACAGATATTAAGATAACATTCAGAGAAATGTGAAATGGTAGAAAGATCATCAAATGAGGCCATATATATTGTGCTATAAACTTTAAAAGGCCCATTGCACTGCAGAGATTACATTATAAACTCCCAGTCAGGGGGAGACAGACGAGAAGATATATAGACAAGTCTCTGCAAACTGCAAAAACAATTACGACAGTAGATAGTGGGAAATTTCAACTGACCACGTATTAACTGGGGTGGAATTCAGGAGAAAGACACAGAAAACACATTGTTGATGAATAAATTCTCAGCATAGCAAGCCCAACAAGAGAGGAAGGTGATTCTGAGTTTAGTTTTGCAAGATAAAGCTGAACAGGTGGAAAATTGTTAGTTGGCAGATGTCGTTTTTGGAGGTGATCATAATCCAAGTTTTCTTTATGCTTCAATGGGCTGTGACTGGGAAGACCAGCTTTTGTTGCCCATCCCTAGCCCTTAACTGAATGATTTGCTTTTCCATTTCAATGGGTGCTTAAGAGTCAAACACACTGCTGTGGATCTGTGGATGCCAGACCAGGTAAGGATGGTAGATTTCCTTCCCTAAAGGACTTTAGTGAACCAGGTGGACAATTGATGTAGCTTCGTCCTCACTATTACTGAGGCATACTTTTTATTCCACATTTAGTAATTTAGTTTAAATTCTGCTAACTATGTAGGAATTGGAACTCATGTCCCCGCAGCCTCTGGATTACAATTCCGTTGTACATTACCGTTGTATCAGCATCTCCCCCTGCATTAATTTCAGTGCAGCTTTAGAAAAGGACAAAGATAGAACAGGGATAAAAGTTGTTAATTGTGGAACAGCTAATTTTACTGATGTTACTACTGTTCCATGGTGAGATTCTCTAATGCGTTTATTATGGCTCTAGGTGGGATAGTCCAAATTGTCAAGCTCCTGGATGAAGGGGATGCACTGTTTCCACTTCTTCACTCAACTACCTCCTTGATTGGTCACAATAACATTAACTAAAAATGATTCCCTCCTTGATGGATACCTTTACGCAAAAACCAAAAGAATGTATGTTTTAAAAAGTGTCAATTTAGCTTTCTTGATTTCACAACTTAATGAGATTATTTGTTGCTAAATAAAATGAGGTTGGTTAGCTCAGATGCCAGACAGCTGGTTTGCAATGCAGAATGACACCATCAGCATGGGTTCAATTCCTATACTGGTTGAGGCCACCACAAAGATTCCAAGTTCTCAACCTCGCCACTTGCCTGAGATGTGATGACCGTCAGCTTAAAACACCACCTGTTTTCTCTCAAATGAGACAGTGTAAATGGTGATAGACTGATAGTTAAGCAGTTGATTTTGAGATTCTTAACTTTGTAGGTTAGTGGAAATCCTTCTGTCTTGTTCCCTTTAGAAATGATGTGGTAACTATTTTCTCACATTAAGTATAATAGAAATGTTTACTTGCACTGCAGGGGTGACCAGTTTGACTGTGACTTACATAACACATAAGCACTAAAATCAAGGGTAGTAGGTGGGAGTATTTCAGTCTACTAGCACACATTCGTTTAAATAGCGTGGCTATTGCACAATTTTCTTATTACGCGAGATTGCGTGGGAATGGGCTATCACATTATGTCAGAACTGACTGTACTAGGGTTGAGACTGGCTTTTAACATCTGTCCTTACGTATTCTTGAACAGGGAAAACACAAACTTATCTCTCACTCAGACTGCTGTCTTTTCTCCCATTATGTTTACAATCTGCAATACTCATAGATCTTTCGGATGTAGGTTTGCTCGCTGAGCTGAAAGGTTCATTTCCAGACATTTTGTTATCTTACTAGGTAACATCTTCAGTGGACATCAGGCAAAGCAATGCTGAAAATTCCTGCTTTCTATTTATATGTTTGGGTTTCTTTGGGTTGGTGATGTCATTTCCTGTGGTGATGTTTTTCCTGTAGTGAAGTCACTTCCTGTTCCTTTTCTCAGGGGGGTGGTAGATGAGGTCTAACTCGATGTGTTTGTTGATAGAGTTCCGGTTGGAATGCCGTGCTTCTAGGAATTCTCATGCGTGACTTTGTTTGGCTTGTCCTAGGATGGATGCATTATCCCAGTCAAAGTGGTGTCCTTCCTCATCTGTATGTGAGGATACTAGTGAGAGAGGGTCATGACTTCTTGTGGCTAGTTGGTGTTCATGTATCTTGGTGGCTAGTTTTCTGCCTGTTTGTCCAATGTGGTGTTTGTTACAGTCCTTGCACGGTATTTTGTAAATGACTTTAGTTTTGCTCATTGTCTGTATAGGGTCTTTAAAATTCATTAGCTGCTGTTTGAGTTTGTTGGTGGGGTTGTGGGCTACCATGATGCCAAGGGGTCTGAGTAGTCTGGCAGTCATTTCAGAGATGTCTTTGATGTAGGGAACAGTGGCTAGGGTTTGTGGATGTGTTTGTCTGCTTGTTTGGGTTTGTTGCTGAGAAATCGGTGGACTGTGTTCATTGGATACCCATTCCTTTTGAATACACGGTATATGTGATTTTCCTCTGCTCTGCATAGTTCCTCTGTGCTGCAGTGTGTGTTGGCTCGTTGAAATGTTCTGATGCAGCTTCATTTGTGGGTGTTGGGATGATTGTTTCTGTCGTTCAATATTTGGTCCGTATGTGTTGTTTTTGCGTAGACGCTGGTTTGAAGTTTCCCATTGGCTGTTCGCTCCACTGTGACATCTAGGGATGGCAGTTTGTTGTTGTTTTCCTCCTCTTTAGTGAATTTTATGCCAGTAAGGGTACTATTGAAGGTCTTGAAGGTTTCCTCTAACTTGTTTCGTTTAGTGATGACAAAGTGATGACATAGCGGACCCAGAGTTTGGGTTGGATGATGAACTAACTTCATCAACAAGGAGAATATCATCAAGCTAGTGGTCCTATGCCTTTAAGACTCTATACAGACAATGAGCAAAACGTCATTTACAAAATACCGTGCAAGGACTGTAACAAACATTACATTGGACAAACAGGCAGAAAACTAGCCACCAGGATACATGAACACCAACTAGCCACAAGAAGTCATGACCCTCTCTCACTAGTATCCTCACATATGGATGAGGAAGGACACCACTTCGAGTGGGACAATACATCCATTCTAGGACAAGCCAAACAAAGACACGCATGAGAATTCCTAGAAGCATGGCATTCCAACCGGAACTCTATCAACAAACACATCGAGTTAAACCCCATCTACCACTCTGAGAAAAGGAACAGGAAGTGACTTCACCACAGGAAATAACATCACCACAGGAAATGACATCACCAACGCAAACATATAAGTAGAAAGCAGGAATTTTCAGCATTGCTTTGCATGAGGTCCACTGAAGATGTTACCTAGTAAGGTAATGAAATGTCTGGAAATGAACCTTTCAGCTCAGTGAGCAAACCTATATCCAAAACCTCAACATGAGTTACAAATCTTCTCAAAACTCGCTAACTCACAGGTCTCTACAGGTCAGTTTGTGGTACATTTTTCCTTTAGTAGCTGCCTTGACATCTTCGATTGTGCACACAACCACATAATTGATATCTTTTAGTGGTCTTGCCTCTTTTGAAAAGGGACACACTGCAATTAGTTGTTCAAATGTCCATAGTGATCTGGGGTTAACATTATCAATCCAGTTCTGTCCTCCTTCTGTTCTGAATAGTCATGAACCTGAAGCATTAACTCTATTTCTCTCGCGACAGCTGCTGCCAGAGCTGCTGAGTTTCTCCAGAAATTTTTTGATTTTGTTTCAGATTTCCAGCATCTGCAGTTATTTGTTTATTTTTATGGGAATTATAGACATAGGTCATATTGCAGGTTGGAGCTTTCCAACAATGTGGCAGGTAATGCAAAACCTTTGTCCTTATAGAGCTGTTGCCAGTAAGAACATTGGCTGCTGTGAGCTCAGGTTTTACAGAGACTGCCTCGCCCAGTCATTGGAATCTCGTTAGCTAGCTACAAAATTTCCTGACAGTACCTTAGTGGCACCACTACCTGGTGGATCACTGCCCACTCTGTGTTGGCAGGTCTTTGACAATGGAATGCTGCACACTCCATGTTGGCAGATCTGTCTGTGAACGCATTTGGGGTGTTCCACTTCCTCATTTAACACTTCCTTTTTAATGTCTGAGCTTTGAGGGGCTGGATTCTGGATCAGGTTCAGTGTGATCAGTCTGAGCTTGTTAGGCTGTTACCAAGGAAGCTCTATTTCTCACCTCATTGTGGTCTTTGAGATTCCTCATAAAGCTTCCTGTAAACCAGCCCGAGGGTTCTCTGTTTGCAGTATCACAGTGCTCAGCCTTCATTGGCTGGGTTTATCTGATCACAGGCTGCAGGACTGACCACCCAGTCACAGAAAAGACTAGGCATTTTCTCCTGTTGCTGTCGCTCTCCTTGACCTCAGTGGGTTTCCCAGAGATCACTGGGGATCCTATAACCTTTGATCCTGCCAGGTCATTGTGGAAGAGCAGGTCAGTCCCATCCACAGTCACTGGGCCCAACACCAGGTCACACTCTTGACACACCCAATGTAGAGGAATGGGCACATACTCTCCTCCAATCCCTTTTCCCAGCCCATTGACACATTCTGCACTCTCGGGGTGGGGGTGGGGGCATCATGCTGTAGAGCTTGACTGGCCCCAGTGTCCCTCAGTATCAGCACACACGTTCACTCACCTCACCCTAGCTTTACATACAAAGATCAGAAGCTCTCAGGGATTCACTTAACCTTATCCCCCTTCGAGGAATGCCTTTGTAGAGATTGGCATGTGTAGTCAGAGTCATATTCTGGATCAGTGCTGCTGGAAGAGCACAGCAATTCAGGCAGCATTCGACCCTAGTCTGCTATGCTCTCTGCCTGACTCCCATTCTCTAGATGAAGTATATGTGCATCGATAAGTCCTACATTTATTTTCCATTGCCTGCAGCTGCTGGCCTGGATAAACCATACCTTGCAACAACTAAAACACACAGGATTCTGGGCCTCACCTTTCACTTCAGCACCATCCTCCCAGCATTTCCCTCTTTACCATGGGCGCTCGCTTTCTCTTCACATTCTCACCTCGATCCTTTCCAGTTAGTTGGGGGTTGACGAAGGAAGGATTTCTGTTGGAACAGGGGGTTTGTGGATCAGCTCAGAATCATCAGCCAATGTGGCATTTGCCTGAATCCGTTATACTTTGTTCTTCAAAATCCATTCTTATTTGGATGATGGAGGTTTTGAACTCAAAATAAAATCGTTTCATGGAGGTTTTAGTAAGTGACTTCTGTTTTAAGTGCCTGTACCCCACTGTTAACACAAGCTGCTTAAGCATTTCAAATTCCAGGTATCTGTGATAGGCTGTTTCCTGAGTGTACAGAACTTTGGATGGTACATCTCTGACATTAACTAGTGCATACTTCAGACAGCCTAACGTACTACTTCATAATCAGTGACACTTTGCTCTGGCAAAAAGAGTGAACATTGTGAGCTTTCCCTGAAAGCTTACTCTGCAGTAATAAAGACAAATAAGGACTGCCCAGCGTATCTGTTTTGCCATCACTTGAAAGAGATAAAAAACATTTCCACCTCTGTTTCCTAATGAAATGAGCAAACCAAGTTGCCTTGATCCTTAAGCTTGAGCAAGCATCATCTCCTATGAGTGCAGTAAGTTCAAGTTCCCTTTCCTGCTTTTTATCCTGAAATTCCCTCTTCCTACCTTGCTCTTTCCTACTTTTCTCTCTCTTTCTCTTTTCTACGCTTTTCTTTGAAATGTTAATTTCAATTTTAATCTAATTTTCCAATTTTAATCACTTTACCATGACTCGGTCTTTTTGACTTGATTTATTATTACTGTCACATATAACTGGGTAGAGTGAAAAGTTTTGTTTTGTGTGCAGTACAGGCAGATTACATCATACAAAGTGCATTAGGGTAATGAACAGAGTGAGGAATACAATGTCACGGCTGGAGAGAAGTTTGTGAGACATGATTTCACATGCACAAAGCCATGTTGACTATCACAAATCAGTACTTGTCTTTCTAAACACATGTAAATCCTATCCCTCAGGATTCCCTCCAACAACCTTCCCATCATAGATGACAGGCCACCTGTCTATAGTTCCCTGGCTTTTCCTTACCACCTTTCTTAAACAGTGGTACCACATTAGCCAGCCTCCAGTCTTCCAACACCTCACCTGCGACTATCAATGATACAAATATCTCAGCTAGGGGCCCTGCATTCACTTCCCTTGCTTCCCAAAGAGTTCTAGGGTACTTCTGATCAAGTCTTGTAGATTTATCCACTTTTATGCATTTCAAGACATCCAGCACCTCCTCCTTTGTAATATGGACATTTTTCAAGATGTCACTATCTATTTTCCTCGACATTCTATATCTTCCATGTCTTTCTCCAAGGTAAACACGAATGTGAAATACTCATTTAGTATCTGCCCCATCTCCTGCGGCTCCACACATAAGCTGCCTTGCTGATCTTTGAGGGGCAGCTATGTGTGGAGCCTAAAGAGATGGGAAATATAGACTGGGAGCAACTGTTCCACAGAAAGGGCACAGTAGACATGTGCAGACTATTTAGGGAGCAGTTTTTGCGAGTGATGCACAAATTTGTTCCTCTGAGACAGGTAAGAAGGGGTAAGATTAAGGAACCTTGGATGATGAGAACAGAGGAACTTCTCGTCAAAAGAAGAAGGCAGCTTACGTAAGGTGGGGGAAGCAAGGATCTAGCACAGCTTTACAGGATTACAGACTAGCTAGAAAGGAGCTCAGAATTGGACTGAGGAGAGTCAGAAGGGGGCTCGAAAAAGGCTTGGCAATAAGGATTAGGGAGAACTCAAAGGCATTTTACTCATACGTGAGGAATAACAGAATGATCAGGGAGAAGGCAGGGCCGATCAAGGATAGCGTAGGGAACTTGTGCGTGGAGTTTGAGCAGATAGGGGAAGCCTTAAATGAGTTTTTTGCTTCGGTTTTCACCAAGGAAAGGGAACTTGTTGTAAATGAAAACTTACAGGAGCTGGGATACAGTCTTGACCAGATCAAGATTGATGAAATTGATGTGCTAGAAATTTTGGAAAACATTAATATTGATAAATCTCCAGGGCCAGACCACATTTATCCTCGGCTGCTCCGGGAAGCGAGAAAGGAGGTTGCTAAGCCACTGGCGAGGATGTTTGCCTCCTCACTCTCTACAGGAGTCGTACCGGAGGAATGGAAGGAGGCAAATGTTGTTCCTCTTTTCAAGAAGGGCAACAGGGAAATCCCTGGCAATTACAGACCATTCAGTCTTACGTCTGTGGTCAGCAAAGTTTAGGAAAGAATTCTGAGGGATAGGATTTATGACTATTTGGCAAAGCATTGTGTGATTAAAGGCAGTCAGCATGGCTTTGTGAGGGGCAGGTCATGCCTCACAAATCTCATTGAGTTCTTTGAGGAGGTGTCAAGACAGGTCAATGACTGTCGAGCAGTGGATGTGGTGTTTATAGACTTCAGCAAGGCATTTGATAGGGTTCCCCATGGAGGCTCATTCATAAAGTCAGGAAGTATGGGATACGGGGAGATTTGTCTATCTGGATTCAGAATTGGCTGGCTGACAGAAGGCAGCGAATGGTTATAGATAGGAAGTATTCTGTCTGGAGGTCAGTGTTGAGTGGGGTCCTGCAGGGCTCTGTTCTTGGGCCTCTGGTCTTTGTAGTTTTTATAAATGACTTGGATGAGGAGGTTGAGGGGTGGGTTAGTAAATTTGCAGATGATACTAAGGTTGGAGGTATTGTCGATAGTATAGAGGGCTACTGCAGGCTGCAGCGCGACATAGACAGGATGCAGAGCTGGGCTGAGAAATGGCAGATGGAGTTCAACCTGGATAAATATGAAGTGATACATTTTGGAAGGTCAAACTCGAATGCTGAATATAGGATTAAAGACAGGATTCTTGGCAGTGTGAAGGAACAGAGGGATCTGGGTGTGCAACTACATAGATCCCTCAAAGTTGCCACCCAAGTGGATAGGGTTGTCAAGAAAACATATGGTGTTTTGGCTTTCATTAACAGGGAGATCAGGTTTAAGAGCCGTGAGGTTTTGCTGCAGCTCTACAAGTCCCTGGTGAGACCACACTTGGAATATTGTATCCAGTTCTGGTCACCCTACTATAGGAAAGATACAGAGGCTTTGGAGAGGGTGCAAAGAAGGTTTACCAGGATGCTGCCTGGTCTGGAGGGCTTGCCTTATGAAGAAAGGTTGAATAAGCTCGGACTTTTCTCTCTGGAGAGAAGGAGGAAGAGAGGAGACCTGATTTGAGGTGTACAAAATAATGAGTGGAATAGATAGAGTCAATAGCCAGGAGGTTAAGTTACTATATTTGACATTAGGATTATCTCCATCCCTGGGTGGTCTTGAACTACTAACCTTCCAGTTAATGGCGAGGGAATCCCGAGGGACAGGATTTACATTTTTTTCAAACGGCAAGGACTAATTAAGGATAGTCAGCATGGCTTTGTGCATGGGAAATCTCATCTCACGAGCTGAGTTTTTTGAAGAGGTAACAAAGAGGATTGATGAGGGCAGAGCGGTAGACATGATCTATCTGGACTTCAGTAAAGCTTTTGACAAGGTTCCTCATGGGAGACTGGTGAGCAAGGTTAGATCTCATGGAACTCAGGGAGAACTAGCTATTTGGATACAGAACTGGCTCGAAGGTAGGAATACAGAAGGTGATGGTGGAGGGTTGCTTTTCAGACTGGAGGCCTATGACCAGTGGAGTGCCACAAGGATTGGTGCTGTGTCCGCTACTTTTCATCATTTATATAAATGATTTGTCTGGGAACATAGGAGGTATATAGACACTAAAATTGGAGGTGTAGTGGACAGCGAAGAAGGTTACCTCAGAGTACAACAGGATCTTGATCAGGTGGGCCAATGGGCTGAGGAGTGGCAGATGGAGTTTGAGATAAATGTGAGCTGCTGCATTTTGGAAAAGCAAAGCAGAGCAGGACTTAAACACTTAAAGGTAAGGTCCTGGGCAGTGTTGCTGAACAAAGAGACCTTGGAGTGCAGGTTCATAGTTCCTTGAAAGCAGAGTTACAGGTGGATAGGATAGTGAAGAAGGCATTTAGTGTGCTTTCCTTTATTGGTCAGAACATTGAGTATAGGAGTTGGGAGGTCATGTTGTGGCTGTACAGGCATTGGTTAGGCCACTGTTGGAATACTGCATGCAATTCTGGTCTCCTTCCTATTGGAAGGATGTTGTGAAACTTGAAAGGGTTCAGAAAAGTTTTACAAGCATGTTGCCAGGGTTGGAGCATTTGAGCTATAGGGAGAGGTTGAATAGGCTGGGATTGTTTACCCTGGACTGTCGGAAGCTGAGGGGTGACCTTATGGATGTTTATAAAATAATGACGGACATGGATAGCATGTCCCTTTTCCCTGGGGTGGGGGAGTCCAGAACTAGACCGCGTAGGTTTAGGGTGAGACGGCAAAGATATAAAAGGGACCTTGGGCAACTTTTTCACGTAGAGGGTGGTGCATGTATGGAGTGAGCTGCCAAAGGGGGTGGTAGAGTCTGGTACAATTGCAGCATTCCCAAAGCATCTGGATGGGTATATGGATAGGAAGTATTTAGAAGGATATTGGCCAAGTGCTGGCAAATGGGACTAGATTAGGTTGGGATATCTGGTCGGCATGGATGAGTTGTACCGAAGGGTCTATTTCTGTGCTATACATCTCTATGACTCTAAATACCATGTTTGTGGAGTTCATTGATGATTTGTATTGTCTGCATGCGTTTGTCTGGAATTAAGAGGATAAGTTCTAATTCCAGATCACAACTTAGTTTTTAAACAGTTTTGCCCATTTTTTTTCTTCGGAATTAGTTTTATTTATAATAAATGGATTATTTTTGAGTTCATTAAAAACTCCTGGTGAGGCTTTCTTCTACTCTTAACAGCAGTACACCATGGAATCAATTGACCACTAACAAACTTATACTAATGGTATATGGAGTAGTGGGACTTCATACCCAGTGCATGGCCTTAACATTTGGATATTGCTGAAAAAGATACATGTTATCCAAGCTTTTTGTCTTACAGTCAATTGGTGAGGCGATGGGACTGTTAATCCAGAGATCCAGGTAATGTTCTGGGGACCTGGGTTTGAATCCCACCATGGCAGATGGTGGAATTTAAATTCAATAAATACCTGGAATTGAGAATCTAACAGCTGCTATGAATCCATTGCCAATTGTTAGGAAAACCCCATCTGGTTCACTTTTCTTGAGGGAAAGTAACTGCCATCCTTATCTGGTCTGGCCTACATGTGACTCCAGACCCACAGCAATGGGTTGACTCTCAACTGCCCTCTGGGCAATTAGAGATGGACAATAAATGCTGGCCCCGCCAGTGATGCCCCCATCCTGTTACAGAATAAAAAAAATTACAAGAGTACCAAATCTCAAAGGGAAGATTCATTTATTCTGTTTGAGAAGAGTATGGTTGGCAAATGGACTCTGAATAATAAAGGTATTGTCATAGAGATTGCCAATCGGGACAACTGTCCCTCATACTCATCGAGTCCAGGATTAGATTTGTGAGTAAATCATAGCGTTGTCCAACATATGAAGAATTACACCAACAATTAATTAAAAGTTCTCAGTTAGGCTCACTGGGTGACTAACTTACATTTACTAGAACCTACGATTATTCATATGCAGGGCCCTGCCCTCTGAACAGAAAGTACATATTCAGGCTTGCACCTTTTTTAATTATTCAAAAGTATGAAGAACAATAGTTCCTGGTGCAATTCTTATGGCAACGTGCCAAAACATCAGATTCGACTTGCCTTTTCATACTTCTCATGCTGTAATTATGCTGTGACATGCATACCACCCCTCCCTGCAATGTTTATTCTGTGTATTGTTATTTTCTGCACCAGCCCTGTCCCTTCTGCCTATCATAGCGCCAGCTCCACAATGACTAAACCGATTCAATGGGAAGCTACTCCACCTTGAGAGGTGTTTTAATGGAAGGTGGTTTTGAGAGTGTCGCACACCAGCATTGCAGAATGAAATATAAATCAGGCTGTGGTAAGAGCACAATAGACCTCATTTCCCCTGGGCTAGGGAGAGATTTTTATCGAGTGCCTGAACTCACTCACAATCAATGGGCGACTCCTGGGCGAGGTGTCAGAGCGAGCTGTGGCATCCCGTACAGGCTGGGACTGAAGTGAAAACAAAGGGTTGCAAATCAACATTCTTCAAATATCCAAGACACAAACAGCCAGATGAGCAAATGACGCAGGGGCGAATGGGAGGAAAGATGGTTAACAATTTGAGTGGGAAACTTTCCTGTCAATCTGACTGCTGAAGCACCAAGAGGGAGAATGGGAAAGTAAAAGAAATGTTCAGCACTAATTAATGCCTTGAACTAAAAAGCAGTTTTATTTAGTTATCTACAGGAGTTAAACACAGGAAACTGGTGTAAACTATCAGATGATTAAGTTATGCTACGTTAAATTGAACACAAATCTTTTACAGTCTGGAGACTGCATTAAAGGAGTGTGGGGGCTGGGGAAGTTAGTATGTTTAGGAGAGGGGCAAACAGGGATCAGGAGGGGGGCAGGGGGTCAGGAGTGAGGCAGCGGGTCAAGAGTGGGGCAGAGGGGCACCAGATGCAGAGTGGGAGGGGCCAGGACTGGAGCAGGGTGGTGGTCAGGAATACGTTAGAATGGGTCAGAGTATGGCAGAGGGTCTCAGGCAAGGGTGTCAGGAATGAGTCAGAGGAGGGCAATAGTGAGGTAAGAGGGTCACGAGTGTGGCGGGGGACTTAGTAAAAGGGCAGAGGGGTTTAGGAGTCAAATGGAGGGGTAGTGGGGCAGAGTCATAGTTGTTACCATAGAATCATACGGTACAGATAGACTCTTCGGTCCAACTCATCCATGCTGAGCAGACATCCCAATCTGACCCAATCCTATTTGCCAGCATTTGGCCCATATCCCTCTAAACCTTTCAGATACCTATTAAATGTTGTAACTGTACCCACCTCCACCACTTCCTCTTGCAACTCACCACCCTCTGCGTGAAAAAGTTATGCCTCAGGTCCTTTTTAACTCTTTCTCTATCACCTTAAACCAATGGGAGGGGGAGATTCAAGATGGCGGCAGTCTGAACACTCTGCTGTCTTGGGCTCTGTGCCATACCCCAGGCAAGGTGGGCTCTCTCCACCTCCCTCCCCCAACTAGTCACTCCTGAGGAAAGTTTGTAGTATAAAGTAGATGGGAGTCCCTTTAAATTAGGATTTGGACTATCTGAAGCTGAAATGAAGACGTCTGAAGGAAAGGGAGCTAGGGGAGCATCCACAGCCGCTGCCTCAACTCCCAAGGTGGTGCCTTTACATTCAGTGGAGCAGCATTATCTACTCATGAAGTTTGCAAAACTCCGTGAAAAAAATCGATGAGTGCTGGAGCCGATTACTACCATGCTGACAAAGCAACAGCAGGAGATCTGGACTTTGGATCAGCGCGTGGAAGTGGTGGAACAAAAGATCACGGCCTCGGAGGCCATGATGAAGAGCTCCAAGGGGCAGGTCCAAACCTTGGAAGGCCAGGTTCGGGCCCTGCTGGAGCAAGTAGACGAACCCAAAAACCGAGGTCAGAGAAAAAAACTTGTGGATCATGGGTTGTCCGGACCATGAGAGGGCGAAAACCTTGCTGAATTTCTCGAGAGGTGGTTTCCGGAGTTAGAGTCATAGAGTCATAGAGATGTACAGCATGGAAACAGACCCCTCGGTCCAACCCATCCATGCCGACCAGATATCCCAATCCAATCTAGCCCCACCTGCCAGCACACGGACCATTTTCCTCCAAACCCTTCCTATTCATATACCCATCCAAATGCATCTTAAATGTTGCAATTGTACCAGCCTCCACCACATCCTCTGGCAGCTCATACAATACACATACCACCCTCTGTGTGAAAACGTTGCCCCGTAGTTCTCTTTTATATCTTTCCCCTCTCACCCAAAACCTATGCCCTCTAGTTCTGGACTCCCCAACCCCAGGGAAAAGACTTTGCCTATTTACCCAATCCATGCCCCTCATAATTTTATAAACCTCTATAAGGTCACCGCTCAGCCTCCGATGCTCCAGGGAAAACAGCCCCAGCCTGTTCAGCCTCTCCCTGTAGCTCAAATCCTCCAACCCTGGCAACATCCTTGCAAATCTTTTCTGAACCCTTTCAAGTTTCACAACATCTTTCCGATAGGAAGGAGACCAGAATTGCATGCAATATTCTAACAGTGGCCTAACCAATGTCCTGTACAGCCGCAACATGACCTCCCAACTCCTGTACTCAATACTCTGACCAATAAAGGAAAGCATACGAAATGCCTTCTTCACTATCCTATCTACCTGTGACTCTACTTTCAAGGAGCTATGAACCTGCACTCCAAGGTTTCTTTGTTCAGCAACACTCCCTAGGACCTTACGATTAAGTGTTTAAGTCCTGCTAAGATTTGCTTTCCCAAAATGCAGCACCTCGCATTTATCTGAATTAAACTCCATCTGCCACTTCTCAGCCCATTGGCCAATCTGGTCAAGATCCTGTTGTAATCTGACGTAACCTTCTTCGCTATCCACTACACCTCCAATTTTGGTATCATCTGCAAACTTACTAACTGTACCTCTTATGCTTGCATCCAAATCATTTATGTAAATGACAAAAAGCACCGATCCTTGTGGCACTCCACTGGTCACAGGCCTCCAGTCTGAAAAACAACCCTCCACCACCACCCTCTGGCTTCCAGTTTTGAGCCAGTTCTGTATCCAAATGGCTCATTCTCCCTGTATTCCGTGAGATCTAACCTTGTCGAACGCCTTACTGAAGTCCATATAGATCACATCTACTGCTCTGCCCTCACCAATCCTCTTTGTTACTTCCTCAAAAAACTCAATTAAGTTTGTGAGACATGATTTCCCACGCACAAAACCATGTTGACTATCCCTAATGAGTCCTTGTCTTTCCAAATACATGTACATCCTGTCCCTCAGGATTCCTTCCAACAACTTGCCCACCACTGACGTCAGGCTCACCGGTCTATAGTTCCCTGGCTTGGCCTTACCACCCTTCTTAAACAGTGGCACCACGTTAGCCAATCCCCAGTCTTCCGGCACCTCACCTGTGACTATCGATGATACAACTATCTCAGCAAGAGGCCTAGTAATCACTTCTCTTGCTTCCCACAGAGTTCTAGGGTACATCTGATCAGGTCCTGGGGATTTATCCACTTTTATGCATTTCAAGACATCCAGCACTTCCTCCTCTGTAATCTGGACATTTTGCAAGCTGTCACCATCTATTTCCCTCCAGTCTATATCTTCCATATCCTTTTCCACTGTAAATACTGATGCAAAATATTCATTTAGTATCTCCCCCATTTTCTGCGGCTCCACACAAAGGCTGCCTTGCTGATCTTTGAAGGGCCCTATTCTCTGGATCAGTGGTGCTGGAATAGCACAGCAGTTCAGGCAGCATCCAACGAGCAGCGAATTCGACGTTTCGGGCAAAAGCCCTTCATCAGGAGTAAAACTCTCTCCCTAGTTACCCTTTTGTCCTTAATGTATTTGTAAAAGCTCTTTGGATTCTCCTTAATTCTATTTGCCAATGCTATCTCATGTCCCCTTTTTGCCCTCCTGATTTCCCTCTTAAGTATACTCCTACTTCCTTTATACTCTTCTAAGGATTCACTCGATCTATCCTGTCTATACCTTACATATACTTCCTTCTTTTTCTTAACCAAACCCTCAATTTCTTTAGTCATCCAGCATTCGCTATACCTACCATCCTTTCCTCTCACCCTGACAGGAATATATTTTCTCTGGATTCTCGTTATCTCATTTCTGAAGGCTTCCTATTTTCCAGCCGTCCCTTTACCTGCGAACATCTGCCCCCAATCAGCTTTTGAAAGTCTTTACCTCATACCATCAAAATTGGCCTTTCTCCAATTTAGAACTTCAACGTTTAGATTTGGTCTATCCTTTTCCATCATTATTTTAAATCTAATAGAATTATGGTCGCTGGCCCCAAAGTGCTCCGCCACTGACACCTCAGTCACCTGAAGAAGGGCTTATGCCCGAAACGTCGATTCTCCTGTTCCCTGGATGCTGCCTGACCTGCTGCGCTTTTCCAGCAACACATTTTCAGCTCTGATCTCCAGCATCTGCAGACCTCACTTTCACCTCAGTCACCTACCCTGCCTTATTTCCCAAGAGTAAGTCAAGTTTTGCACCTCCACATACTGAATCAGAAAATTGTCTTGTACACACTTAACAAATTCCTCTCTATCTAAACCCTTAACACTATGGCAGTCCCAGTCTATGTTTGGAAAGTTAAAATCCCTGACCATAACCACCCTATTTTTCTTACAGATAGCTGAGATCCCCTTACAAGTTTGTTTCTCAATTTCCCTCTGACTATTGGGGGACCTATAATACAATCCCAATAAGGTTATCATCCCTTTCTTATTTCTCAGTTCCATCCAAATAACTTCCCTAGATGTAATTCCGGGAATATCCTCCCTCGGCGCAGCTGTAATGCTATCCCTTATCAAAAATGCCACCCCCCCTCCTCTCTTGCCTCCCTTTCTATCCTTCCTGTAGCATTTGTATCCTGGAACATTAAGCTGCCAATCCTGTCCATCCCTGAGCCATGTTTCTGTAATTGCTATGATATCCCAGTCCCATGTTCCTAACCATGCCCTGAGTTCATCTACCTTCCCTGTTAGCTGCCTTGCATTGAAATAAATGCAGTTTAATTTATTAGTCCTACCTTGTCCCTGCCTGCCCTGACTGTTTGACTCGCTTCTGTTCTCAACTGTACCCGTCTCAGATCGATGTCTTTCCTCACTATCTCCCTGGGTCCCATCCCCCCACCAAAACTGCACACGATACTCAAGATGAGGTCTCAGCAAATCCCTGTGTAACTGAAGCACAAAATATCCTTACTTTTATGTTCAATTTCTCTCATAATAAAGGATAGCAGACCAATGACCTTCTTGATTAATTGCTGTTCCTGCTCACTAGCATTTTGTGACTCACACACAAGAATACCTGGATCCCTCGGAATTCAACAGTCATTCACCATTTTAGTAATAGGCTTCATTTTCACTCTTCCTGCCAAAGTGAATTTGGATTTCCAGGTGGCATTCAACAAAGTACCAAATGGTTAAGTCGTAGGTCAGAGTCCATGGTTGTACATAGTATATTGACATAGGTAACAGATAGTATATTAGTTAATGAGCAGGAAACAGTATATGGAGATAAGGGCTTTTCAGATTGGTGACCCATGGCCAGTAGGATTCACAGGGATCGGTGCTGGGACTACAACTGTTTACAATATATACTATCCGCGGGATCAATCAACTTTGTTAGTTAGCTTGATGGCAGGTTCGCAATACAACAGGATGCCAAGAGATGAGGGTGGCTCAGTGGTTAGCACTGCTGCCTCACAACACCAGGGTCCCGGGTTCAATTCCAGCCTCGACCGACTGTGGGTTTCCTCCGGTTTCCTCCCACAGTCCAAAGATGTGCAAGTCAGGTGAATTGGCCGTGCTAAATTGCCCATAGTGTCAGGTGAGTTAGTGGGAGGGAAATGGGTCTCGGTGGGTTACTCTTTAGAGGGTCGATTTGGGCTGAACAGCCTGTTTCCACACTGTAGGGAATCTAATCTAACCATGAGGGCTCTCCTTCTCAACATTTTTTTAATTTCAAAAATATACTTTATTTATAAAATAATTTGATGGTCTGTACAGTTGGTCATGCCATACATATGTAAACATGTACATACAGAGATCAGAATTTATCATTTTTATATCATATGCCCATATAACTAGCTGAGGCGTCAGCAGAGCCCAAATGACTGCATGGGCCCCTGTTCTTAGTTAGGCAGGCAGATGTTACACAGTGGTCTTTCCCCACCGCGCCTTGGCGGCAGCTGCCCCAAGCTTCAGCGCGTCCCTCAACACGTAGTCCTGGACCTTGGAATGTGCCAGTCTGCAGCACTCAGTCGGGGTCAACTCCTTCAGCTGGAAGATCAACAGGTTTTGGACCGCCCAGAGAGCGTCCTTCACCGAGTTGATGATCCTCCAGGCACAGTTGATGTTCGTCTCGGTGTGCGTCCCGGGGAACAGGCCGTAGAGCACGGAGTCCCGCGTCACGGCGCTGCTCGGGACAAACCTCGACAAACACCACTGCATTCCTCTCCAGCCTTCTTCTGCGTAGGCACATTCCAGAAGGAGGTGTGTGACAGTCTCGTCCCCCCCGCAGCCGCTTCGAGGGCAGCGTGTGGTGCGGCTGAGAGTCCGGGCGTGCATAAAGGATCTCACAGGCAGAGCCCTTCTCACCACCAGCCAAGCCATGTCTTGGTGCTTGTTGGAAAGTTCTGGCGATGAGGCATTCTGCCAAATGGCTTTGACAGTCTGCTCAGGGAACCGCTCGATAGGATCTGCCCTCTCCTTTTCCCGAAGGGTTTCAAGGACACGACGTGCTGACCACTTCCTGATGGACTCGTGGTCAAAGGTGTTTTTCTTCATAAACTTCTCCACGAAGGACAGGTGATACGGAACGGTCCAACTACTCGGAGCGTTCCACAGCAGCGAGGCCAGGCCCATCCTTCGCAACACTGGGGACTGGTAGAACCTCAGTACGTAGTGACACTTGGTGTTTGCGTACCGGGGATCCACGCACAGCTTGATGCAGCCACACACAAAGGTGGCCATCAGGGTGAGGGTGGCATTGGGTGTATTTTTTCCCCTGTTGCCCAGATCTTTGTACAGCGAGTCCCTTCGGACCCGGTTCATCTTTGACCTCCATATAAAGTGGAAGATGGCCTGGGTGACTGCAGCGGCACAGGTTCTGGGAATAGGCCAGACCTGTGCCACGTATAACAGCAATGACAGTCCTTCACACCTGATGACCAGGTTTTTTCCCGCGATGGAGAGCGACCGTAGCTTCCATCTGCCCAGTTTCTGCCTCACTTTGCTGATACGCTCCTCCCAAGACTTGGCGCACGCCCCAGCCCCTCCGAACCAAATACCCAGCACCTTCAGGTGGTCGGTCCTGACGGTGAAGGGTATCGAGGATTGGTCGGCCCAGTTCTCGAAGAGCATGGCCTCGCTCTTGCCTCGGTTTACCTTGGCCCCCGAGGCCCGTTCAAACTGGTCACATATGCACATGAGTCTGTGCACGGACAGTGGATCCGTGCAGAAAACGGCGACGTCATCCATGTACAGGGAGGCCTTAACCTGCAGGCCCCCGCTGCCAGGAATAGTCCACCCCTCTCAGGCTCGCATCCTTCCTGATGGACTCGGCAAATGGCTCTATGCAGCACACAAACAAGGCAGGAGAGAGAGGGCAGCCCTGCCTGACTCCAGATCTGACTGGGAAGCTATCTGATTCCCACCCATTGATTGAGACTGCACTGACAATGTTGGTGTAGAGCAGTCTGATCCAATTGCAGATTCCCTCCCCAAAGCCCATTTTGGAGAGAGCATCTCTCATATACCTGTGTGATATCCTGTCAAAGGATTTCTCCTGGTCCAGGCTGATCAGGCAGGTGTCCAACCCTCTGTCCTGCACGTAGGCGATCGTATCCCTGAGGAGTGCGAGACTCTCAGCGATCTTCCTGCCCGGCACAGCACAGGTTTGGTCAGGGTGAATCACCGACCCCAGAGCAGACCTGACCCGGTTGGTGATTACCTTTGACAGAATGTTGTAATCCGCATTCAACAGTGAGATTGGTCTCCAATTTTTGAGTTCCTCCCTCTCCCCCTTCCGCTTGTAGGTGAGGGTGATGATGCCACTCATGGTACCTGCCCGAAGCATACTGACATAGACCTCCAGCAGGTCCTGGCCAATCAAGTCCCACAGAGTGGAATAGAGCTCGACCGGTAAGCCGTCACTTCCGGGAGTTTTATTCTTTTCGAAGGACTCGAGGGCCTTGGTCAGCTCGTCCAGAGATAGCGGCTGGTCCAGCCTCTCCCGTGTTCTCCTTCTCAACATCTCCCCTCATCCAAGGTGTGGTGAACCTCAGGTTAAGCCACCACCAGCCATGTCTCTCTAATGGGAAAGCAGCCCTCTGGTCTGGTAAGACTGTGGCAACTTTACCTTTAAAATAAATATTAATGACTTGGAGGAAAGAAGTGAACGTACTGTAGCCAAATTTGCATATGACATTAAAATAGGTGGAAAGGCAAGCTTGTGAGGTGGAGACGAACAATTTGCATAGAGATTATGTAAATGGCCAAAACATTGGCCAACGGTGTATAGTGTGGGAAAATGTGGAGTTGTTCATGCCGTAAGGGAGAACAAATGAATAATATAATTTAAATGGAGAAAAATGCAAAAAGCTGCAACATAGAAGAGTAAATTGTGCACAAAATTGTACTGAGGTTGCATGGTGGCTCAGTTATTAGCACTAAAACCTCACAGTGCCAGGGACTCATGTTTGATTCCACCCTCACGTGGCTATCTGTGTGGCGTTTGCACATTCTCCCTGTGTCTGCGTGGGTTTCCTTTGGGGGCTCTGTTTCTTCCTACAGTTGGAAAATGTGCAGGTTGGGTGGATTGGCCATGCTAAATTTCCCCATAGTGTCTAAGTTTGTGTAGGGTAGATGGGAAATGCAGGGTTACAGGAATAGGGAAGGGGGGGGGGGGGGGAGGTGTGAGATGCTCTTCAGAGAGTCGCTGTGAACTTGTGGCCTGTTTCCACACTGTAGAGATTCTTTAAAAAAAGGAACACGGAAAACTAGAACACAGGTGCAGCAGGAAGTCAGGAAGGTTAATGGAATGCTGACCAACATTTCAAGGGGGTTGGAATATAAGAGTAGGCAAGTCTTACTGCAAGTGTACAAAGTTCTGGTGAGATCATATCTGCATAATGTGAGCAGCTTTAGTACCCTTATTAAAGAAAAGGTATCATTTCATTTGAGACAGTTCATAGACTTTTCACTCGGATTACCCTGATACGAAGGGATTGTCTTATGAGTTAAACACATTGCGAGTCTACTCACTGAAATTTAGAAGAATGAGAGGTTTTGGATGTAGGTTTGCGCGCTGAACTGGAAGGTTCACTTCCAGACGTTTCATTACCCTACTAGGTAACATCTTCAGTGGGCCTCAGACTTAATATAAATAGAAATCAGGAATTTTCAGCATTGCTTCGTCTGAGGTCTGGGTGGGTTGCGCTCCGGTGTATCGGTGTGGACTTGTTGAGCTGTGAAGGGTCTGTTTCCACACTGTAAGTAATCTAATCTAAACCAAGGAATATGGGGAAAGGCCAACAAAATTGGATGTGAGGAATGCAGATCCAGCCACGACCTGATTGAATTGCAAAGCAGAGCAGGCTCAAGGAGCTGAACAACTTTCTCATGTTCCTGTGGCCTGATCTGAAGGTGTGATGGGGGAGCAGTGATAGTGGCGGGGATAATCGGGGAGCTGTGTAATTAGGTGTGGGGGAGAGGGAGGGATTGTGGGCAATAAAGTGCAGAGAATCGGAAATGTGATGGAAAGAGGTTGATAGGAGTAGCAATGACGGGGTGATGGGGAAATCCTATCTTGGAGAGCAGGTGAAGGCGGAAACAGTGTTTGGGGGGTGGGATGTCTTGGGGAGGGGTTATGGGGACAGTGGCTGGGGAGGAGGTGAGGGTAATGGGCAAGTAGTATCTGGGGGAGGGGGTGATGGGAGAGCAGAGTGTGGTGAAGAGGGTAATGGGCAGCACTGTCTGTGAACGAGGTGGAGTAATAGGGAGTAGTGTCTGGGGAGGGGGTGATAGGGGTCAATGTCTCAGGAAGAGGGTGATAGGAGGCATTGCCCGGGTGAGTAATGGGGAGATACTATCTGTGAGAAGGGGGTGGGGATAATGGGGGCACTGTCTGGGCGAAAGGGTGGAGCCAAGGGGGAAGGGGGAATGGGGAGGCAGTGCCTGAGAGAGGGAGTGATGGGGGCTCAGTGTCTAGGGAAAGGGGTGAGGGTGTTGGGAGCACTGTCAGGGGAAAGCAGGTTGAGGGGTGATGGGGGAAGAGGTAATGGGAGGCAGGGCCAGGAGAGGGTGTGATTGAGTTCAGTGTTTAGGGGAAGGGATGGCAGTGATAGGAGCACTGGCTGTGGAAAGGGGTTGTGGTGATGAGGGACAGTGTATCAGTCAGGGAGGAGGGATAGTGATTCACTGTCTGTGGAAAGGGGTGGGGGAGAGGGTGCTGAGGGAGAGTTTATCAGAGGGGTTGGGGTTGTTGTGGGATTGTTCCGGGCAGAGGGGCTTTTGGTGGTTCTTCCTGCAGGAGGGAGTTGGGGGTGGGGGAGAGCATTGCAGTTGTTCCAGGGGAAGGGGGTTGGGCTGGAGGGGGCTGTGCCGAGGGGACAGGGTTGTGTTGGTGCGTGATGGTGCCTCTGGGAGGGGGGTTGGGGTGGTGGAGGTCGATGCCGAGGGGAGGGGATTGAGGTGATGGTTGGCGGTGCCTGGGGATGTGGTTGGAGTGATGGGGATAGTGCTGAGGGGATGAGGTTGGGTGATTGGGGGCAGTGCCTGGGGGAGTGCATGTAGGTTGGGGTGATGGAGGGGTGGTGTTGGGGTGGTCAGGGGCAATGCCTGGGAATGACTTATTAGATTGTGGAAGGGGTTGGGGTGGTGGTTGGATGTCCCTGAGGAGGCGTTCCTGCGAGAGGGGGTTGGGTTGTTGCTGGGGGAAGGGTTTGGGTTGTTCCTCGGGGGGCGGGTTAAGGCTGTTGGGGGATTGTTCCTGGGGGAGGGGTTTGGGGATGTTGGTGGCTTGTTGCTGCGGGAGGGTGTTGGGTTGTTCCTCGGGGAGTGGGTTGAGGCTGCTGGGGAGTTGTTCCTAGGGCAGGGGTTTGGGAATGTTGGGGGCTTGTTCCTGTGGGAGGGTGTTAGGGTTTGTCCATGAGGAACGGGTGGGGTTGTTGGAGTTATTTTCCTGGGGGAGGGAGTTGGAGTTTTTGGGGGCTGTTCCTTGGGCAGGCAGTTGGTATGGTGGGCAGTGATGCCTGGGGAGGGAGTTAGGTTGGTGGGGAGCAGTGTCTGGGGCTCGGGTTGGTGTGTCGGGAGGTGCACCTGGGGGATGTGATTGGGATAGTGGAGAGCAGTGACTGGTGGAGGGCATAGGCATGATGGAGAGCAGTGCCTGGGCAAGGGGGTGGGGTACATGGGGAGTAGCGCCTGGATAAGGGGTTAGGGTATATGGGGAGTGGTGCCTGGGTGAAGTGATTTAGGGTGGTGTGGCAGCAGTGACTGGGGGAGGGAGTTAGGTTGGTGGGGAGCAGTGTCTGGGGCATGGGTTGGTGTCTTGGGAGGTACATCTGGGGGAGGTGATTGGGGTGGTAGAGAGCGGTGAATGGGGGAGGGGATAGGCATGATGCAGAGTGGTGTCTGGGCAAGGGGTACATGGGGAGCAGTACTTGGACGAGGGTTTGGGGTATATGGGGAGCGGTGCCTGGGTGAAGGGTTTGGGGTGCTCGGGGGGGGGGGGGGGGGGTAGTGCCTGAGGAGTGGTTTGGGGTGGTGGGGAGCACTGCCTGGTGATGAGGTTTGGGGTTGGGGAGAGGTGCCTGGGAATGGGGCATGGGGTGCTGATGGGATGTTCCTGCAGGAAGGGGCTGGGTTTGTTTGGGGGTTGTTCCTGTGAGGAGGTGTGTGGTGCTTGGCAGCTGTTCCTGGGGGAAAGGGTTGGGGTTACTGTGGGTTGTCCCTAGGAAAGCAGGTTGGGGGGGCTGTTCCTGGAGGAGGGGGTTGGTTTGGTTGTTTCTGGGGAAAGCGTTTGGGTTGTCAGGGAGCTGTTCCTAGGGGAGGAGCTTCAAGTTTTTGGGAGGTTGTTTCTGGCAGAGGGGATTGGAGTGGTTGGGGAGATGTTCCTGAGGGCTGTTTCTGGGGGTGGGGGTCTGTTCCTGGGGATGGTGTTGGGTTGGTAGGGGGGTGGTGCTTGGTGGAAGGGGTTGGGGTGAAGATGGCAGTGCCTTGGGGTGGGCATTGGGTTGATGAGGGGCAGTGCCTGCTGGAGGGATTTGGAGTGGTGATGGGAGGTGCCTAGGGGAGGGGTTTGGGGTGGTCATGTGCAGTACCTGGGGATGGGGTTGGGGTTGGGGTGTGGCAGGATATTCCTGGGGGAGAGGGTTGGGATTGTCCCTGAGGGAGAGAGTTGGGATTGTTAGGGGGGTTGTCCCTGGGGGAGGGGGTAGTCCCTTGGGGATAGGGGTTGGGGTGTTGGGGATTGTTCCTGGGGAAAGGGGGTTGTGGTTGTCCCTTGGGGAAGAGGGTTGGGGTTGTTCCTGAGAGAGGGTATTCAGGTGGTTCCTGGGGGGGGTGTGGGTTGTTTCTGGAGGTGAGGGCTGTTCCGGGGAGGGGTTGGGGGTTGTGCCTAGGGGAGGAGGTGGATTGTTGGGGTTGTTTTTAGGGAGGGTGTTGGTGGGGGTTCTTCCTATGCAAGGGGTTTGTTCCTGGGGCAGGGGTTGTTTTGGGGGCAGGAGTTGTTCCTGCAGGTGAGCAGTCGTTCCTGGGGGAGGGGGTGGGGGTTGTTCAGGTTGTTTCAGGGGGAGGGAGTTGTTTTGGGGACAGGAGTTGTTGCTGCAGGTCAGGGGTGTTTTTGGGAGACGGTGTTGTTCCTGGAAGAGGGTGGGGGTTGTTGAGTTGTTGGGTTGTCTCTCCCTGGGATAGTTGTTGGGGGGGGGGAAGGGGTGGTGTCCAAGAGAGTCACACAGACCCTCTCTCATACGCTCACAAATGTACTCACCCTCTGACAGAATTATACCTCTTTACACTCACATACATACTCTCTCACAACCACACCTCCCCACCATTCCCACCCCAAACACACACACAAGTTTGTGGGTTGAATTTGTACTTGCAGAATAACATTTTATTTTGCTCAAAAACTGCATGAATCCACTCTTTAACTTAGTCCAATTGTTAAAGTTCACTTGAGAACGTAACCATAACTAAAGTTTTGCGGTTTACATGTTAAAGAACTGAAACCAACATGGTAAATCTAAAGGATGAGAGACTTAGCAAACAATCAGGGTCTTTTTCAACATATAATTTCTGTAAACTTTTGCTATAAACTCTGTGTCTTACGATCTCATTCTCCACATCCACCTGATGAAGGAGCAGCGCTCTGAAAGCTAGTGCTTCCATATGAACCTGGTGTGTGCTGTTGAACATTGCCCAGCCCAGTCCCACATTAGCTCCTCGACATCATAGCGACGGTCTGAGGGTGGAGCCCGCCAACCCCACAAACGCTGCGGCCTTTAACGGACGTGGTCCGTGATTGGTCCATCCTCCGCATCCCTACCGTCTATTGGCTCAGCGCCCGAACCGCCCCGTTCTGATTGGCCGCTGTGGCCCAATTCGCATGCTTGTGATTGGCTGCGTGCGCCGTCCGATTCCGATTGGCTGTAGCCCGAGAAACCCGGTCTGTGATTGGTTGCCAGTGGTCAGAGCGGTGACTGTTGAGAAAGTCTGGGCCTTGCCGTTGGAATCGCTGCAGGACCTGGAGGGGAAAGTGCGAGAGAGAAAGAGAGAAGGTAAACGCTGGGGGTGGGGGAGAGGAGAGAGGAGAGGAGAGGGGAGAGGGGAGGGGGGAGGAGAGAGGGGAGAGGGGAGGGGGGAGAGGGGAGGGGGGAGAGGAGAGAGGAGAGAGGAGAGAGGAGAGAGGAGAGAGGAGAGAGGAGAGAGGAGAGGAGAGAGGGGAGGGGAGGGGAGGGGAGAGAGGGGAGGGGAGGGGAGAGAGGGGAGGGGAGAGAGGGGAGGGGAGGGGAGAGAGGGGAGGGGAGGGGAGAGAGGGGAGGGGAGGGGAGAGAGGGGAGGGGAGGGGAGAGAGGGGAGGGGAGAGGAGGGGAGGGAGGGGAGGGGAGAGGAGGGGAGGGAGGGGAGGGGAGAGGAGGGGAGGGAGGGGAGGGGAGAGGAGGGGAGGGAGGGGAGGGGAGGGGAGGGAGGGGAGGGGAGAGGAGGGGAGGGGAGAGGAGGGGAGGGAGGGGAGGGGAGGGGAGGGGAGGGGAGGGGAGAGAGGGGAGGGGAGGGGAGAGAGGGGAGGGGAGGGGGAGAGGAGGGAGGGGAGGGGAGGGGAGAGAGGGGAGGGGAGGGGAGGGGAGGGGAGGGAGGGGAGGGGAGGGGAGGGGAGGGGAGGGGAGAGAGGGGAGGGGAGGGGGAGGGGAGAGGAGGGGAGGGGAGGGAGGGGAGAGAGGGGAGAGGGGAGGGGAGGGAGGGGAGAGAGGGGAGAGGGGAGGGGAGGGAGGGGAGAGAGGGGAGAGGAGAGAGGGGAGGGGAGGGGAGGGGAGAGAGGGGAGGGGAGGGGAGAGAGGGGAGGGGAGGGGAAGGGAGGTGAGGGGAGAGAGGGGAGGGGAGGGGAAGGGAGGTGAGGGGAGAGAGGGGAGGGGAGGGGAAGGGAGGTGAGGGGAGAGAGGGGAGGGGAGGGGAAGGGAGGGGAGGGGAAGGGAGGTGAGGGGAGAGAGGGGAGGGGAGGGGAGAGAGGGGAGGGGAGGGGAGAGAGGGGAGGGGAGGGGAGAGAGGGGAGGGAGGGGAGGGGAGGGGAGGGAGGGGAGGTGAGGGGAGAGGAGGGGAGGTGAGGGGAGAGAGGGGAGGGTGAGGGGAAGGGAGGTGAGGGGAGGGGAGGGGAGGGGGAGAGAGGGGAGGGAGGGGAGAGAGGGGAGGGGAGGGGAGAGAGGGGAGGGAGGGGAGGGGAGGGAGGGGAGGGGAGGGGAGGGAGGGGAGGGGAGAGGGGGGAGGGGAGGGGAGAGAGGGAGGGGAGGGGAGAGGGGGAGGGGAAGGGAGGGGAGGGGAGGGGAAGGGAGGGGAGAGAGGGGAGGGGAGGGGAGAGAGGGGAGGGGAGGGGAGGGGAAGGGAGGGGAGGGGATGGGAGGGGAGGGGAGGGGAGGGGAGAGAGGGGAGGGGAGGGGAAGGGAGGGGAGGGGAGAGAGGGGAGGGGAGGGGAGAGGGGGGAGGGGAGGGGAGAGAGGGGAGGGGAGGGGAGAGAGGGGAGGGGAAGGGAGGGGAGGGGAGGGGAAGGGAGGGGAGAGAGGGGAGGGGAGGGGAGAGAGGGGAGGGGAGGGGAGGGGAAGGGAGGGGAGGGGAAGGGAGGGGAGGGGAGGGGAGGGGAGAGAGGGGAGGGGAGGGGAAGGGAGGGGAGGGGAAGGGAGGGGAGGGGAGGGGGAGAGAGGGGAGGGGAGGGGAGAGAGGGGAGGGGAGGGGAAGGGAGGGGAGGGGTGGGGAGGGGAAGGGAGGGGAGGGGAAGGGAGGGGAGGGGAGGGAAGGGAGGAGAGGGGAGGGAGGGGGAGGGGAGAGGGGAGGGGAGAGAGGGGAGGGAGGGGAGGGGAGGGAGGGAGGGGAGAGAGGGGAGGGGAGGGGAGAGAGGGGAGGGGAGGGGAAGGGAGGTGAGGGGAGAGAGGGGGGAGAGAGGGGGGGAGGGGCGAGGAGAGAGGAGAGAGGGGAGAGGAGAGAGGGGAGGGGAGAGGAGAGAGGGGAGAGGAGAGAGGGGGAGGGGAGAGGAGAGAGGGGAGGGGAGAGGAGAGAGGGGAGGGGAGGGGAGAGAGGGGAGGGGAGAGAGGGGAGGGGAGGGGAGAGAGGGGAGGGGAGAGGAGAGAGGGGAGGGGAGGGGAGAGAGGGGAGGGGAGAGGAGGGAGGGGAGGGGAGAGAGGGGAGGAGGGAGGGGAGGGGAGGGGAGAGAGGGGAGGGGGAGAGAGGGGAGAGGAGAGGAGAGAGGGGAGGGGAGAGGAGAGAGGGGAGGGGAAGGGAGGTGAGGGGAGGGAGGGGAGGGGAGAGGAGAGAGGGGAGAGGAGAGAGGGGAGGGGAGAGAGAGAGAGGGGAGGGGAGGGGAGAGAGGGGAGGGGAGGGGAAGAGAGGGGAGGGGGGAGGGGAGAGGAGAGAGGGGAGGGGAGAGAGGGGAGGGGAGAGAGGGGAGGGGAGGGGAGAGGAGGGGAGAGGAGAGAGGGGAGGGGAGAGAGGTGAGGGGAGGGAGGGGAGAGAGGGGAGGGGAGGGGAGAGAGGGGAGAGGAGAGGAGAGAGGGAGAGGAGAGAGGGGAGGGGAGAGGAGAGAGGGGAGGGGAAGGGAGGGGAGGAGAGGGGAGGGGAAGGGAGGTGAGGGGAGGGAGGGGAGGTGAGGGGAGGGAGGGGAGGTGAGGGGAGAGAGGGGAGGGGAGGGGAGAGAGGGGTGGGGAGAGAGGGGAGGGGAAGGGAGGGGAGAGGAGGGGAGGGGAAGGGAGGTGAGGGGAGGGAGGGGGGGGAGGGGAGGGGAGAGGAGAGAGGGGAGGAGAGAGGGGGAGAGGAGAGAGGGGAGGGGAGAGGAGAGAGGGGAGGGGAGAGAGAGAGGGGAGGGGAGGGGAGAGAGGGGAGGGGAGAGAGGGGAGGGGAGGGGAGAGAGGGGAGGGGAGAGGAGAGAGGGGAGGGGAGGGGAGAGAGGGGAGGGGAGAGGAGAGAGGGGAGGGGAGGGGAGAGAGGGGAGGGGAGAGGAGGGAGGGGAGGGGAGAGAGGGGAGGAGGGAGGGGAGGGGAGGGGAGGGGAGAGAGGGGAGGGGAGAGAGGGGGAGAGGAGAGGAGAGAGGGGAGGGGAGAGGAGGGAGGGGAGAGGAGAGAGGGGAGGGGAAGGGAGGTGAGGGGGAGGGAGGGGAGGGGAGAGGGAGAGAGGGGGAGAGGAGAGAGGGGAGGGGAGAGGGAGAGAGGGGAGGGGAGGGGAGAGAGGGGAGGGGAGGGGAGAGAGGGGAGGGGGGAGGGGAGAGGAGAGAGGGGAGGGGAGAGAGGGGAGGGGAGAGAGGGGAGGGGAGGGAGAGGAGGGGAGAGGAGAGAGGGGAGGGGAGAGAGGTGAGGGGGAGGGAGGGGAGAGAGGGGAGGGGAGGGGAGAGAGGGGAGAGGAGAGGAGAGAGGGGAGAGGAGAGAGGGGAGGGGAGAGGAGAGAGGGGAGGGGAAGGGAGGGGAGGAGAGGGGAGGGGAAGGGAGGTGAGGGGAGGGAGGGGAGGTGAGGGGAGGGAGGGGAGGTGAGGGGAGAGAGGGGAGGTGAGGGGAGAGAGGGGAGGTGAGGGGAGAGAGGGAGAGGGGGAGGGGAGAGAGGGGAGGGGAGAGAGGGGAGGGGAAGGGAGGGGAGAGAGGGGAGGGGAAGGGAGGTGAGGGGAGGGGAGGGGAGGGGAGGGGAGGGGAGGGGATAGAGGGGGGGGAGGGGAGGGGAGAGAGGGGGGGGAGGGGAGGGGAGAGAGGGGAGGGAGGGGAGGTGAGGGGAGAGAGGGGGAGGGGAAGGGAAGGGAGGTGAGGGGAGAGAGGGGAGGGGAGGGGAAGGGAGGTGAGGGGAGAGAGGGGAGGGGAGGGGAGGGGAAGGGGAGGTGAGGGGAGAGAGGGGAGGGGAGGGGAGAGAGGGGAGGGAGGGGAGGGGAGGGGAGAGAGGTGAGAGAGGGGAGGGGAGAGAGGGAGGGGAGGGGAGAGAGGGGAGGGAGGGGAGGTGAGGGGAGAGAGGGGAGGGAGGGGAGGTGAGGGGAGAGAGGGGAGGGGAGGGGAGAGAGGTGAGGGGAGAGAGGGGAGGGGAGGGGAGAGAGGGGAGGGGACGAGAGGGGAGGGGAGGGGAGAGAGGGGAGGGGAGGGGAGAGAGGGGAGGGGAGGGGAAGGGAGGTGAGGGGAGAGAGGGGAGGGGAGGGGAAGGGAGGGGAAGGGAGGGGAAGGGAGGTGAGGGGAGGGGAGGGGGAGAGAGGGGAGGGGAGGGGAAGGGAGGTGAGGGGAGAGAGGGGAGGGGAGGGGAGAGAGGTGAGGGGAGGGGAAGGGAGGTGAGGGGAGAGAGGGGAGGGGAGGGGAGAGAGGGGAGGGGGAGGGGAAGGGAGGTGAGGGGAGAGAGGGGAGGGAGGGGAGAGAGGGGAGGGGAGGGGAAGGGAGGTGAGGGGAGAGAGGGGAGGGGGAGGGGAGAGAGGGGGGAGGGGAGGGGAGGGGAGAGAGGGGAGGGAGGGGAGGGGAGGGGAGGGGAGGGGAGAGAGGGGAGGGGAGGGAGGGGAGGGGAGGGGAGAGAGGGGAGGGAGGGAGGGGGAGAGAGGGGAGGGAGGAGAGGGGAGAGAGGGGAGGGGAGGGGAGGGGGAGAGAGGGGAGGGGAGGGGAGAGAGGGGAGAGGGGAGGGGAGGGGAGAGAGGGGAGGGGAGGGGGAGAGAGGGGAGAGAGGGGAGGGGGAGGAGGGGAGGGGAGGGGAGAGAGGGGAGAGGAGGGAGGGGAGGGGAGGGAGGGGAGGGGAGGGGAGAGAGGGGAGAGGAGGGAGGGGAGGGGAGGAGGGGAGGGGAGGGGAAGGGAGGTGAGGGGAGAGAGGGGAGGGAGGGGAGGGGAGGGGAGGGGAGGGGAGAGAGGGGGAGGGGAGGGGAGAGAGGGGAGGGGAGGGGGAGAGAGGGGAGGGGAGGGGAGAGAGGGGAGGGGAGGGGGAAGGGAGGTGAGGGGAGAGAGGGGGGAGAGGGGAGGGGAGAGAGGGGAGGGAGGGGAGGGGAGAGAGGGGGGAGAGGGAGGGAGGGGAGGGGGGAGAGAGGGGGGAGAGGGGAGGGGAGAGAGGGGAGGGGAGGGGAGAGAGGGGAGGGGAGGGGGAGAGAGGGGAGGGGGAGGGGAGAGAGGGGAGGGGAGGGGAAGGGAGGTGAGGGGAGAGAGGGGGGAGAGAGGGGAGGAAGAGGGGGGGGGAGGGGAGAGGAGAGAGGGGAGAGGAGAGAGGAGGGGGAGGGAGAGGAGAGGGGGAGGGGAGGGGAGAGAGGGAGAGGAGAGAGGGGAGGGGAGAGGAGAGAGGGGAGGGGAGGGGAGAGAGGGGAGGGGAGAGAGGGGAGGGGAGAGAAGAGGGGAGGGGAGGGGAGGGGAGAGAGGGGAGGGGAGGAGAGAGAGAGGGGAGGGGAGAGAGGGGAGGGGAGGGGAGAGAGGGGAGGGGAGGGGAGAGAGGGGAGGGGAGGGGAGAGAGGGGAGGGGGAAGAGGGAGAGAGGGGAGGGGAGAGAGGGGAGGGGAGAGAGGGGAGGGGAGGGGAGGGGAGGGGAGAGAGGGGAGGGGAGGGGAGAGAGGGGGAGGGGGAGGGGAGAGAGGGGAGGGGAGAGAGGGGAGAGGAGAGGAGAGAGGGGAGGGGAGAGGAGAGAGGGGAGGGGAAGGGAGGTGAGGGGAGGGAGGGGAGGGGAGGGGAGAGGAGAGAGGGGAGGGGAGAGGAGAGAGGGGAGGGGAGAGGAGAGAGGGGAGGGGAGGGGAGAGAGGGGAGGGGAGGGGAGAGAGGGGAGGGGAGAGAGGGGAGGGGAGGGGAGGGGAGAGGAGAGAGGGGAGGGGAGAGAGGGGAGGGGAGGGGAGAGGAGAGAGGGGAGGGGAGAGAGGTGAGGGGAGGGAGGGGAGAGAGGGGGAGAGGAGAGGAGAGAGGGAGAGGAGAGAGGGGAGGGGAGAGGAGAGAGGGGAGGGGAAGGGAGGGGAGGAGAGGGGAGGGGAAGGGAGGTGAGGGGAGGGGGGGAGGGGAGGGAGGGGAGGTGAGGGGAGAGAGGGGAGGTGAGGGGGAGAGAGGGGAGGTGAGGGGAGAGAGGGGAGGTGAGGGAGAGAGGGGAGGGGAGAGAGGGGAGGGAAGGGAGGGGAGAGGGGAGGGGAAGGGAGGTGAGGGGGGAGGGGGGGGGAGGGGAGGGGAGGGGATAGAGGGGGGGGGAGGGGAGGGGAGAGAGGGGAGGGAG
Organism: Chiloscyllium plagiosum; assembly: GCF_037043375.1. NCBI lineage: Eukaryota > Metazoa > Chordata > Chondrichthyes > Orectolobiformes > Hemiscylliidae > Chiloscyllium > Chiloscyllium plagiosum. Next base: position 31,018,822 of record NW_028270181.1, read on the forward strand.
GGGGGGAGGTGAGGGTGAGAGGGGAGGGGAAGGGAAGGGAGGTGAGGGGGAGAGAGGGGAGGGGAAGGGAGGTGAGGGGAGAGAGGGGAGGGAGGGGGAGGGGAAGGGAGGTGAGGGGAGAGAGGGAGGGGAGGGGAGGGAGAGGGGGAGGGAGGGGAGGGGAGAGAGGTGAGAGAGGGGAGGGGAGAGAGGGAGGGGAGGGGAGAGAGGGGAGGAGGGGAGGGGAGAGAGGGAGGGAGGGGAGGTGAGGGGAGAGAGGGGAGGGGAGGGGAGAGAGGGGAGGGGGAGAGAGGGTGAGGGGTGGGGAGAGAGGGGAGGGGAGGGGAAGGGAGGTGAGGGGAGAGAGGGGAGGGGAGGGGAAGGGAGGTGAGGGGAGGGGAAGGGAGGTGAGGGGAGGGGAGGGGAAGGGAGGGGAAGGGAGGTGAGGGGAGGGAAGGGGAGAGAGGGGAGGGGAGGGGAAGGGAGGTGAGGGGAGAGAGGGGAGGGAGAGAGGGGAGGGGAGGGAAGGGAGGTGAGGGGGAGAGAGGGGAGGGAGGGGAGAGAGGGGAGGGGAGGGAAGGGAGGTGAGGGGAGAGAGGGGAGGGGAGGGGAGAGAGGGGAGGGGAGGGGAAGGGAGGTGAGGGGAGAGAGGGGAGGGGAGGGAGAGAGGGGGAGGGGAGGGGAGGGGAGAGAGGGGAGGGAGGGGAGGGAGGGAGGGGGAGGGGGAGGGGAGGGAGGGGAGAGGGGAGAGAGGAGAGGAGAGGGGAGGGGAGGAGGGGAGGGGAGGGGAGAGAGGGGAGGGAGGGGAGGGAGGGAGGGGAGGGGAGAGAGGGGAGAGAGGGGAGGGGAGGGGAGAGAGGGGAGGGGAGGGGAGAGAGGGGAGAGAGAGGGGAGGGGAGAGAGGGAGAGAGGGGAGGGGAGGGAGAGAGGGGAGGGGAGGGGAGAGAGGGGAGAGAGGGGAGGGGAGGGAGGGGAGGGGAGGGGAGAGAGGGGAGAGAGGGGAGGGGAGAGGGAGGGGAGGGAGGGAGGGGAGGGGAGAGAGGGGAGGGGAGGGGAGGGAGGTGAGGGGAGAGAGGGGAGGGGAGGGGAGAGAGGGAGGGAGGGGAGGGGAGGGAGAGAGGGGAGGGGAGGGGAGAGAGGGAGGGGAGGGGGGGGGGGGAGGGGAGGGGGGGGAGGGAGGGGAGGGAGGGGGAGGGGAGAGGAGGGGAGGGGAGGGAGGGAGGGAGGGGAGGTGAGGGGAGGGGAGGGGAGAGAGGAGAGGATGAGAGGAGAGGAGAGAGGGAAGGGGAGAGGAGAGAGGGGAGGGGAGGGGGGAGAGAGGAGAGGAAGAGAGGGGAGAGGAGAGGAGAGAGGGGAGGGGAGGGGGAGAGAGGGGAGAGGATGAGAGGGGAGGGGAGGGGAGAGGAGAGGGGAGGGGAGGGGAGAGGAGAGAGGGGAGGGGAGGGGAGGGGAGAGGAGAGAGGGGAGGGGAGGGGAGGGGAGAGAGGGGAGAGGAGAGAGGGGGAGGGGAGAGGAGAGAGGGAGGGAGAGAGGGGAGGGAGGGGAGAGGGGAGGGGAGGGAGAGGGGGGAGGGAGAGGAGAGAGGGTAGGGGAGAGGAGGGAGGTGGAGGGGAGAGAGGGAGGGAGAGGAGAGAGGGGAGGGGAGGGGAGAGAGGGGAGGGGAGAGGAGAGAGGGGAGGGGAGGGGAGGAGGGGAGGGGAGAGAGGGGAGGGGAGGGGAGAGAGGGGAGGGAGGGGAGAGAGGGGAGGGGAGGGGAGGAGAGGGAGGGGAGGGGAGAGAGGGGAGGGGAGGGGAGAGAGGGGAGGGGAGGGGAGGAGAGGGGAGGGGAGGGGAGAGGAGGGGAGGGAGGGGAGAGAGGGGAGGGGAGGGGGAGAGAGGAGAGAGGGCGAGGGGAGGGGAGGAGAGAGGGGTAGGGGAGGGAGAGAGGGGAGGGGAGGGGAGAGAGGGGAGTGAGAGGAGAGGGAGGGGAGGGAGGGAGGGGAGGGAGGGGAGGGGAGGGAGGAGGGGGAGGAGAGAGGGGAGAGGGGAGAGGAGTGAGAGGGGAGAGGAGAGAGGGAGAGGAGAGAGGGGAGGGGAGGGAGAGGGGAGGGAGGGGAGGGAGGGGAGGGGAAGGGAGGGAGGGGAAGGGGGGGAGGGAAGGGAGGTGAGGGAGAGAGGGGAGGGGAGGGGAGAGAGGGGAGGGAGGGGAGGGAGGGGAGAGAGGGGAGGGGAGGGGAGAGAGGGGAGGGAGGGGAGAGGGGAGGGGGGAGGGGAGGGAGAGGGGGGGAGGTGAGGGGAGAGAGGGAGGTGAGGGAGAGAGGGGAGGTGAGGGGAAGGGAGGTGAGGGAGAGAGGGGAGGGGAGGGGAGAGAGGGGAGGGGAGGGGAGAGAGGGGAGGGAGGGAGGGGAGGGAGAGGGGAGGGAGGGGAGGGGAGAGAGGGGAGGGGAGGGGAGGGGGGGGAGGGGAGGGAGAGAGGGGAGGGGAGGGGGAAGGGAGGGGAGGGGAGAGGGAAGGGAGGGGAAGAGGGGAGGGGAGAGAGGAGAGGGGAGGGAGGGGAAGGGAGGTGAGGGGAGAGAGGGGGAGAGGGAGGGGAGAGAGGGGAGGAGGGGAGGGAGAGAGGGGGGAGAGGGGAGGAGGGGAGGGGAGAGAGGGGGGAGAGGGAGGGAGGGGAGGGGAAGAGAGGGGGAGAGGGAGGGGAGAGAGGGGAGGGAGGGGAGGGAGGGGAGGGGAGGGGAGAGAGGGGAGGGAGGGGAGAGAGGGGGAGAGGGGAGGGAGAGAGGGGAGGGAGGGGAGGGGAGGGAGGGAGAGGAGAGGGGGGAGGGGAGAGAGGGGAGGGGAGGGAAGGGAGGTGAGGGGAGAGAGGGGAGGAGAGAGGGGGGAGGGGAGAGGAGAGAGGGGAGAGAGGGAGGGGAGAGGAGAGAGGGGAGAGGAGAGAGGGGAGGGAGAGGAGGAGAGGGGAGGGGAGAGGGGAGGGGAGAGGAGAGAGAGAGGGGAGGGGAGGGAGAGGGAGGGGGAGGGAGGGGAGGGAGGGGAGGGGAGGAGAGAGGGAGGGAGAGGGGAGAGAGGGGAGGGGAGAGAGGGGAGGGGAGAGGAGAGAGGGGAGGGGAGAGAGGGGAGGGGAGGGGAGAGAGGGGAGGGGAGAGAGGGGAGGGGAGAGAGGGGAGAGGGGAGGGGAGAGGAGAGCGGGGAGGGGAGAGGAGAGAGGGAGGGGAAGGGAGGGGAGGGGAGGGAGGGGAGGGAGAGGAGAGAGGGGAGGGGAGGAGGAGAGAGGGAGGGGAGGGGAGAGAGGGGAGAGAGGGGAGGGGAGGGGAGGGGAGAGGAGAGAGGGGAGGGAGAGAGGGAGGGGAGGGGAGAGGAGAGAGGGGAGGGGGAGAGAGGTGAGGGAGGAGAGGGGAGAGAGGGGAGGGGAGGGGAGAGAGGGGAGAGAGGAGAGGAGGGAGAGG